>NC_057803.1:623944499-623951446 GCF_018294505.1 Triticum aestivum
GGGGGGGGGGGGTTCCGGTAACCCTCCGGTACTCCGGTTTTCTCCGAAATCACCCGGAACACTTCCGGTGTCCGAATATAGCCGTCCAATATATCAATATTTATGTCTCGACCATTTTGAGACTCCTCGTTATGTCCGTGATCATATCCGGGACTCCAAACTAACTTCAGTACATCAAAACTCATAAACTCATAATATAACTGTCATCGAAACCTTAAGCGTGCGGATCCTACGGGTTCGAGAACAATGTAGACATGACCGAGACATGTCTCCGGTCAATAACCAATAGCGGAACCTGGATGCTCATATTGGATCCCACATATTCTACGAAGATCTTTATCGGTCAGACCGCATAACAACATACGTTGTTCCCTTTGTCATCGGTATGTTACTTGCCCGAGATTCGATTGTCGGTATCTCAATACCTAGTTCAATCTCGTTACCGGCAAGTCTCTTTACTCGTTTCGTAATACATCATCTCACAACTAACTCATTAGTTGCAATGCTTGCAAGGCTTATGTGATGTGCATTATCGAGAGGGCCCAGAGATACCTCTCCGACAATCGGAGTGACAAATCCTAATCTCGAAATACGCCAACCCAACATTTACCTTTGGAGACACCTATAGAGCTCCTTTATAATCACCCAGTGTTGTGACGTTTGGTAGTACACAAAGTGTTCCTCCGGCAAACGGGAGTTGCATAATCTCATAGTCATAGGAACATGTATAAGTCATGAAGAAAGCAATAGCAACATACTAAACGATCGGGTGCTAAGCTAATGGAATGGGTCATCTCAATCACATCATTCTCCTAATAATGTGATCCCATTAATCAAATGACAACACATGTCTATGGTTAAGAAACATAACCATCTTTGATTAACGAGCTAGTCAAGTAGAGGCATACTAGTGACGTTTAGTTTGTCTATGTATTCACACAAGTATTATGTTTTCGGATAATACAATTCTAGCATGAATAATAAACATTTATCATGATATAAGGAAATAAAATAATAACATTATTATTGCCTCTAGGGCATATTTCCTCCAGTCTCCCACTTGCACTAGAGTTAATAATCTAGATCACACGGTAATGATTCTAACACCCATGGAGCTTTGGTGCTGATCATGTTTTGCTTGTGGAAGAGGCTTAGTCAACGGGTCTGCAACATTCAGATCCGTATGTATCTTGCAAATCTCTATGTCTCCCACCTGGACTAGATCCCGGATGGAATTGAAGCGTCTCTTGATGTGCTTGGTTCTCTTGTGAAATCTGGATTCCTTTGCCAAGGCAATTGCACCAGTATTGTTACAAAAGATTTTCATTGGACCCGATGCACTAGGCATGACACCTAGATCAGATATGAACTCCTTCATCTAGACTCCTTCGTTTGCTTCTTCCGAAGCAGCTATGTACTCCGCTTCACATGTAGATCCCGCCACAACGCTTTGTTTAGAACTGAACCAACTGACAGCTCCACCGTTTAATGTAAACACGTATCCGGTTTGCGATTTAGAATCGTCTGGATCAGTGTCAAAGCTTGCATCAATGTAACCATTTACGATGAGCTCTTTGTCACCTCCATATATGAGAAACATATCCTTAGTCCTTTTCAGGTATTTCAGGATGTTCTTGACCGCTGTCCAGTGATCCATTCCTGGATTACTTTGGTATCTCCCTGCTAGACTTATAGCAAGACACACATCAGGTCTGGTACACAGCATTGCATACATGATAGAGCCTATGGCTGAAGCATAGGGAATATCTTTCATTTTCTCTCTATCTTCTGCATTGGTCGGGCATTGAGTATTACTCAATTTCACACCTTGTAACACAGGAAAGAATCCTTTCTTTGCTTGATCCATTTTGAACTTCTTCAAAATTTTGTCAAGGTATGTGCCTTGTGAAAGTCCAATTAAGCGTCTTGATCTATCTCTATAGATCTTAATGCCCAATATGTAAGCAGCTTCACTGAGGTCTTTCATTGAATTTTTTTATTCAAGTATCCATTTATGCTATTCAGATATTCTATATCATTTCCGATTAGTAATATGTCATCTAGATATAATATCAGAAATGCTACAGAGCTCCCACTCACTTTCTTGTAAATACAGGCTTCTCCAAAAGTCTGTACAAAACCAAATGCTTTGATCACACTATCAAAGCGTTTATTCCAACTCCGAGAAGCTTGCACCAGTCCATAAATGGATCGCTGGAGCTTGCATACTTTGTTAGCTCCCTTTGGATCGACAAAACCTTCCAGTTGCATCATATACAACTCTTCTTCTAGAAATCCATTCAGGAATGCAGTTTTGACATCCATCTGCCAAATTTCATAATTATAAAATGTGGCAATTGCTAACATGATTCGGACAGACTTAAGCATCGCTACGGGTGAGAAGGTCTCATCGTAGTCAATCCCTTGAACTTGTCGAAAACCTTTTGCGACAAGTTAAGCTTTGTAAACAGTAATATTACCGTGAGCGTCAGTCTTCTTCTTGAAGATCCATTTATTCTCAATTGCTTGCCGATCATTGGGCAAGTCAACCAAAGTCCATACTTTGTTCTCATACATGGATCCCATCTCAGATTTCATGGCTTCAAGCCATTTTGCGGAATTTGGGCTCACCATCGCTTCTTCATAGTTCGTAGGTTCATCATGATCTAGTAGCATGACTTCCAGAACAGGATTATCGTACCACTCTGGTGCGGATCTTACCCTGGTTGATCGACGAGGTTCAGTAGTATCTTGTTCTGTAGTTTCATGATCATTATCATTAGCTTCCTCACTAATTGGTGTAGGTGTCATAGAAACTGGTTTCTGTGATGTACTACTTTCCAATAAGGGAGCAGGTACAGTTACCTCGTCAAGTTCTACTTTCCTCCCACTCACTTCTTTCGAGAGAAACTCCTTCTCTAGAAAGTTTCCGAATTTAGCAACAAAAGTCTTGCCTTCGGATCTGTGATAGAAGGTGTATCCAATAGTTTCCTTTGGATATCCTATGAAGACACATTTCTCCAATTTGGGTTCGAGCTTATCAGGTTGAAGCTTTTTCACATAAGCATCACAGCCCCAAACTTTCAGAAACGACAACTTTGGTTTCTTGCCAAACCATAGTTCATAAGGCGTCGTCTCAACGGATTTTGATGGTGCCCTATTTAACGTGAATGCGGCCGTCTCTAGAGCATATCCCCAAAACGATAGCGGTAAATCATAGATCGCACCATATCTAATAAAGTACGATTACGACGTTCGGACACACCATTACGCTGTGGTGTTCCGAGTGGCGTGAGTTGTGAAACTATTCCGCATTGTTTCAAATGTACACCAAACTCGTAACTCAAATATTCTCCTCCATGATTAGATCGTAGGAATTTTATTTTCTTGTTACGATGATTTTCAACTTCACTCTAAAATTCTTTGAACTTTTCAAACGTTTCAGACTTATGTTTCATTAAGTAGATATACCCATATCTGCTTAAGTCATCTATGAAGGTGAGAAAATAACGATATCCGCCACGAGCCTCAACATTCATCGGACCACATACATCTGTATGTATGATTTCCAACAAATCTGTTGCTCTCTCCATAGTGGCGGAGAATGGTGTTTTTGTCATCTTACCCATAAGGTACGGTTCGCAAGTGCCAAGTGATTCATAATCAAGTGGTTCCAAAAGTCCATGAGTATGGAGTTTCTTCATGTGCTTTACACCGATATGACCCAAACGGCAGTGCCACAAATAAGTTGCACTATCATTATCAACTCTGCATCTTTTAGCTTCAACATTATGAATATGTGTGTCACTACTATCGAGATTTAATAAGAATAGACCACTCTTTAAGGGTGCATGACCATAAAAGATATTACTTATATAAATAGAACAACCATTATTCTCTGATTTAAATGAATAACCGTCTCGCATCAAATAAGATCCAGATATAATGTTCATGCTCAACGCTGGCACCAAATAACAATTATTTAGGTCTAATACTAATCCCGAAGGTAGATGTAGAGGTAGCGTGCCGATCGCGATCACATCGACTTTGGAACCATTTCCCACGCGCATCGTCACCTCGTCCTTAGCCAATCTTCGCTTAATCCGTAGTCCCTGTTTCGAGTTGCAAATGTTAGCAATAAAACCAGTATCAAATACCCAGGTGCTACTGCGAGCATTAGTAAGCTACACATCAATAACATGTATATCACATATACCTTTGTTCACCATGCCATCCTTCTTATCCGCCAAATACTTGGGGCAGTTCCGCTTCCAGTGACCAGTCTGCTTGCAGTAGAAGCACTCAGTTTCAGGCTTAGGTCCAGGTTTGGGTTTCTTCTCTTGAGTAGCAACTTTCTTGCTGTTATTTTTGAAGTTCCCCTTCTTCTTTCCTTTGCCCTTTTTCTTGAAACTAGTGGTCTTGTTGACCATCAATACTTGATGCTCCTTCTTGATTTCTACCTCCGCAGCTTTCAGCATTGCGAAGAGCTCGGGAATAGTCTTATTCAGCCCTTGCATATTATAGTTCATCATGAAGCTCTTGTAGCTTGGTTGCAGTGATTGGAGAAATCTGTCAATGACGCAATCATCTGGAAGATTAACTCCCAATTGAATCAAGTGATTATTATACCTAGACATTTTGAGTATATGCTCACTGACAGAATTGTTCTCCTCCATCTTGCAGCTATACAACTTATTGGAGACTTCATATCTCTCAATCCGGGCATTTGCTTGAAATATTAACTTCAACTCCTGGAACATCTCATATGCTCCATGACGCTCAGAACGTCGTTGAAGTCCCGATTCTAAGCCGTAAAGCATGGCACACTGAACTATCGAGTAGTCATCAGCTTTGCTCTGCCAGACGTTCATAACATCTGGTGTTGCTCCAGCAGCAGGCCTGGCACCCAGGGGTGCTTCCAGGACGTAATTCTTCTGTGCAGCAATGAGGATAATCCTCAAGTTACGGACCCAGTCCGTGTAATTGCTACCATCATCTTTCAACTTTGCTTTCTCAAGGAACGCATTAAAATTCAACGGAACAACAACACGGGCCATCTATCTACAATCAAACATAAACAAGCAAGATACTATCAGGTACTAAGTTGATGATAAATTTAGGTTCAATTAATCATATTACTAAAGAACTCCCACTTAGATAGACATCCCTCGAATCCTCTAAGTGATCCAAATCAGCTAAACCATGTCCGATCATCACGTGAGATGGAGTAGTTTCATTGGTGAACATCACTATGTTGATCATATCTACTATATGATTCACGCTCGACCTTTCGGTCTCCGTGTTCCGAGGCCATACCTGTATATGCTTGGCTCGTCAAGTATAACCTGAGTATTCCGCGTGTGCAACTGTTTTGCACCCGTTGTATTTGAACGTAGAGCCTATCACACCCGATCATCACGTGGTGTCTCAGCACAAAGAACTTTCACAACGGTGCATACTCAGGGATAACACTTCTTGATAATTAGTGAGAGATCATCTTAAAATGCTACCGTCAATCAAAGCAAGATAAGATGCATAAAAGATAAACATCACATGCAATCAATATAAGTGATATGATATGGCCATCATCATCTTGTGCTTGTGATCTCCATCTTCGAAGCACCATCGTGATCACCATCGTCACCAGCGCGACACCTTGATCACCATCGTAGCATCGTTGTCGTCTCGCCAATCTTATGCTTCCACGACTATCGCTACCGCTTAGTGATAAAGTAAAGCATTACAGCGCAATTGCATTGCATACAATAAAGCGACAACCATATGGCTCCTGCCAGTTGCCGATAACTTGGTTACAAAACATGATCATATCATACAATAAAATTTAGCATCATGTCTTGACCATATCACATCACAACATGCCCTGCAAAAACAAGTTAGACGTCCTCTACTTTGTTGTTGCAAGTTTTACGTGGCTGCTACGGGCTTAAGCAAGAACCAATCTTACCTACGCATCAAAACCACAACGATAGTTTGTCAAGTTGGTGTTGTTTTAACCATCGCAAGGACCGGGCGTATCCACACTCGGTTCAACTAAAGTTGGAGAAACTGACACCCGCTAGCCACCTTTGTGCAAAGCACGTCAGGAGAACCGGTCTCGCGTAAGCGTACGCGTAATGTCGGTCCGGGCCGCTTCGTCCAACAATACCGCCGAACCAAAGTATGACATGCTGGTAAGAAGTATGACCTATATCGCCCACAACACACTTTGTGTTCTACTCGTGCATATAACATCAACACATGAAACCTAGGCTCTGATGCCACTATTGGGGAACGTAGTAATTTCAAAAAATTTCCTACGCACATGCAAGATCATGGTGATGCATAGCAACGAGAGGGGAGAGTGTGATCTACGTACCCTTGTAGACCGACAGCGGAAGCATTAGCACAACACGGTTGATGTAGTCGTACGTCTTCACGGCCCGACCGATCAAGCACCGAAACTACGGCACCTCCGAGTTTTAGCACACGTTCAGCTCGATGACGATCCCCAGACTCTGATCCAGCAACGTGTCGGGGAAGAGTTCCGTCAGCACGACGGCGTGGTGACGATCTTGATGTTCTACCGTCGCAGGGCTTCACCTAAGCACCGCTACAATATTATCGAGGATTATGGTGGAAGGGGGCACCGCACACGGCTAAGAAAATGATCACGTGGATCAACTTTGTGTGTCTAGGGGTGCCCCTGCCCCCGTATATAAAGGAGCAAGGGGAGGAGGCCGGCCGGCCCTATAGGCGTGCCAAGGAGGAGTCCTCCTCCTAGTAGGAGTAGGACTCCTACTAGGAGGGGGAAGGAAGTGGGGAGGGATAAGGAAAGGGGGGCGCCGCCCCCCCTTTCCTAGTCCAATTTGGACCAGGGGGAGGGGGCGCGCGGCCCACCCTGGCCGCCCTTCTCTCTCTCTCCACTAAGGCCCATAAGTCCCATTACT
>NC_057803.1:623951647-623960433 GCF_018294505.1 Triticum aestivum
CTCCTAAATCACCCGGAACACTTCCGGTGTCCAAATATAGCCGTCCAATATATCAATCTTTATGTCTCGACCATTTCGAGACTCCTCGTTATGTCCGTGAACATATCCGGGACTCCGAACTAACTTCGGTACATCAAAACTCATAAACTAATAATATAACTGTCATCGAAACCTTAAGCGTGCGGACCCTACGGGTTCGAGAACAATGTAGACATGAACGAGACATGTCTCCGGTCAATAACCAATAGCGGAACCTGGATGCTCATATTAGCTCCCACATATTCTACGAAGATTTTTATCGGCCAGACCGCATAACAACATACGTTGTTCCCTTTGTCATCGGTATGTTACTTGCCCGAGATTCGATTGTCGGTATCTCAATACCTAGTTCAATCTCGTTACCGGCAAGTCTCTTTACTCATTTCGTAATACATCATCTTGCAACTAACTCATTAGTTGCAATGCTTGAAAAGGCTTATGTGATGTGCATTACCGAGAGGGCCCAGAGATACCTCTCCGACAATCGGAGTGACAAATCCTAATCTCGAAATACGCCAACCCAACATTTACCTTTGGAGACACCTGTAGAGCTCCTTTATAATCACCCAGCGTTGTGACATTTGGTAGCACACAAAGTGTTCCTCCGGCAAACGGGAGTTGCATAATCTCATAGTCATAGGAACATGTATAAGTCATGAAGAATGCAATAGCAACATACTAAATGATCGGTTGCTAAGCTAATTGAATGGGTCATGTCAATCACATCATTCTCCTAATAATGTGATCCCATTAATCAAATGACAACACATGTCTATGGTTAGGAAACATAACTATCTTTGATTAACGAGCTAGTCAAGTAGAGGCATACTAGGGACGCTTAGTTTGTCTATGTATTCACACAAGTATTATGTTTCCGGATAATACAATTCTAGCATGAATAATAAACATTTATCATGATATAAGGAAATAAAATAATAACATTATTATTGCCTCTAGGGCATATTTCCTTCAGAATCAATATTCCTCACCTTAAGCATGGAAGAAGGGCGTCCTGCCTGGCAAACTGGCGGCGGGTGGCAGGAGGTGCGAGGTGGGTCTGTGCTCCAATGGGCGACCGGGCAATGGAGGCGACATGGCCGACGGGAGCTTGTTGGTGCAAGAGTGTTAAATATGCAGTCGGACACAATCAAGAAGAGGGAAGGAGGAGATCGGGGCCAGAGAAAGGGAAGGGGCAGCGGATCGGAACCTGGGAGTGGGCTTGGCGTAGGCGCCGACGGCGGCAATTGATTGGAGGTAGTCGCAGAAGAAGGTGAGTGAGGGGGCGGCGAGGACGGCCGCGACCTTCTTGCAAGCCTCCACGTACGAACGTAGTTTGCCCAGCTTGGAAGGATCCATTGCTCTCCCTCGCGCTCTCGCTCTTGCTCCTTCCAGGCGAGGGTTAGGGTTTCTCCTTGGGCGGGAGGAAGGATGCGGGGTGGCGCATCTTCGAGCGAAGCGGGGCACGCGGACGGGGAATTACCGTGATTTGGGGGTCTCGGGGTTTGCGTACAGTGAAGTTGCCGTAGTGGGGCGTGGAAATTGATTTTCGTCCGCAGATGATTCGTCTTCCTATTATAATTGCTAATTGCACCCAGGATATCTTGTTAGAATAATCTAATATGTTAGATTTCATTGACTTAGATAATCCAATGACCATAATTAACCAGTGTACATTAAACCGAGTGTCCATAAGAAAGAAAACGTTTGCTCTTTTAATAGTAGTAGAGATTATATTACTGCAAGAACATGAATTTGCATTTATAATCTAGGCAACAACTACCATTACTCTTATATAGGAAAAACATGCAACAAAAAACAATGGCAAGATAACTGCAGTAACATTAATTTGCTAGAAAAGTAAAAAAAATCTGCGGTAATAACAACACCTGACATGTAGTATTAGTTCAGTACTTCAGTTCAGAAAGTAATTAAGATTTATAATCAAGCCATGCACAATCCCTCACCATCTCTTGATCGGCGGAAAATCCTAGCTCAGGACAAGCCCTCATGCTGTGCTGATCATCCGAACCTACTCTGGAAGAGGACTTTAGAGATTGGACCGAAGCCGGGAGAACAAACTATATAGTTCTTTAAATGGTACTGCATGCAAATACATATAGGATAGTCCTTATGGATGACATGAAAAATTTACCAATCTTACTCAGAAAAGTAAAAATTCTCGACAAAAATCATGCAAATACATTTTGTGCACTTGAGGCCAAAAATATGCAACAGATAACGAAACAAAAACTTCCAAGATCATTAGGCAGCAATACAACACCATATCCGTACTTACCTGAACATGTATCTCAAAATCCAGTTTACATATGATACTCGTCACTTCGTCAGTAACATTGCTTTCCTAAAAAAACAAACGCTAACCAAATTCACTAAATTAATAAAGGCATATCGGTGAGACAGCATGCACAAACCATCACCATCTCTACTTCTTTAGAGCGAGACAAACCACTAGCTCTAGACACGTCATCATTATGAACTCATGAGAGTTGAATTCAGATTTGGGAGAGCAAACTGTAAAGTTTTCAAAATGGTAAGGCTAAGCTCCTGTCTACAGATGCATTGTCAAGAAAATGAAACAACAAAGCACATGGTTCTTAATGCAGCTGCAGGACTGAAGGTTCATTGCAAGACATCAAACTGTAGAATTTTCAAAATGACAAGATTAAGCTACTATCCGCAACTGCATTTTCAAATCAAATTATACAAAAGAGCAAATGGTTACTACTACTGCTGCAAGAATTGAAGGTTCATTACAAGTTTACAACATAATCCATCATCCAATTACGCACGAAAACAACATGGGGAAACTGTCAAGCTTACTGAAAAAAGCTAAAAGCAGTATGAGAAATCAAGCAAGCACCACTGCACCAAAAGGGCTACTATGTAGTGATATAATTCATCACAAGACCCATGCCGCCTAAGCTTGTCATCTTTCCTGTTGATGAGAGTGGCCTCCTGCCCTTAAGCATATTCAACCATACCTTGTCAATGCGCCATGTCACTGGGCATCACCCTTTCTGCAAACATAAATTTGCCGGTGTGATTCCAAAAAGGGGATGGCATGATACGATATAAATAGCCAATTAAATTAGCATAATTAGTTGTAATTACAAATCACCAGAACTTTGCTTGGGAACATTTGAAACGAAACTTTATATCTGATTCGAGATCGATCGTTTTGTTTGTTCCACTAACTTATTTGGTGTATAACTTAACAGGTGTTCCCAAATCAGAATAAATGACATATAAATACAACTATACCTTACTGATTGTAGAAACTCATGTATGGAATCACAGCATCTAAATCTTCTCTCTTCCCTAGCTTCTTCCATCGCTGCGAATCGACATTAATCTCATAGATGCCCAGCACCGTGGTGACGAAAACGACATCACCGCCCTCCACGATTCTAACTACTCTAATTGTTTCCATAGGATTTTGGATGGGGAGAAGGTTCATGAGATTGATAATTGTACGTTGACTCCATGAGGCAACTCCGTTGGAATCGATCAGTCTTGACTCAGCCTGGACGGCACGAGCGGGCTTTGTTGCCCGCTCATGGCCCGTTTAGGACCGGCCCGCACGGTCCAGGCCCGATAGGAAAATATGCCGGTCTGAGCCCAGCAAAACAGACAGAAAAAAGTTCGGTCCGATCTGGTCTTTAACCGGGCCGACCGAGCGGACCGATGGCGCAAGGCCCATAAACTGTGTAACAGATCGAGGCCCCGAGCCCCTGAGCCGAGCAACCCCCTCCCCCCTTGTTCCATTCCCCCTCCTCGGTCGATTCCTTCTGCAAACAGAGGCAGTGCCTCATCTGTTCTATCCCTAGCCCTAACCCTAAGGCGACGGCGCCGTTGCCCGCGGCTCAGCCTGACCCGCGGCCTCTCCCTTCACCGACGGCGCCATCTCATCCGAGTCCGAGCTGGAGGAGCACGTGTACATCGGGGAGGCAGCAAGGCCAGCACGCCGTCGGTCCGTCCTTCCCTGGTTCCTCACCGAGCGCCATGAAGAGGAAGAGGTAATCTTTCTCTAACCTGTACCATTGGATGTGGACTTACGAATGAGGGAGGCTGCTGCAGATGGTACATGCGTAACATGCCTGGGAATTGTGCATGAGAGGATTGAGTTGTAGCACTGAAAGATGCATTCCCAGGAATTGGCATATAGGCACCAGGTGTTGCTTGACCTGATAAGTTGTCAGGAGATAATTAGTCAAGAGTTTCAGGAGATGTAGTGAAGGAGAAGGGGAATGAAGTACTAGTAATCAATAGGCACCTTTTCCCCACTGTGCTTGTGAACCATCAACAGACTATGATAGCTTGTTTGGTTTACTATACTTTGGTAAGTGCTTGCAACCTTTAATTGCTTTTGGAACTTAACCTATGGTGAGCGGTATCAATAGCCCCTTACAACCTGATGCTGCTGCTATGTTTCAGATTTCGTAAGAAATCTGTTAATCTTTACTGGTCAATTGACTACTAATTTATGGGCGATAGGTAGTTTATCCAGGTTTATGTGGTAATAGTTAGTTACAACTCCAGTCCTTGCAAACATTCCTAGTATCCCGATTCAAGCTGGGTACGAGTCCTTCTTATTGTCCCGTTCAACAAGAATATCAAAGAGTGAGTTGAGGAACTACTTAGAGGATGAGGTTGCCCCTCGCAACAAGGCTCTTGATCTTCTTGGTTGGTGGAAAGACAATGCTCCTAGGTACCCAATTATGGCCAAGATAACCAGGAGGTTCCTTACTATCCTGGCTACCTCCGTGTCTTCGGAATCTACCTTCAGCACGACCGGAAGGATTTTAGGTATGTCAACTCGTACTATTGAACTTTGGTTATAAACTTGTCAACTTCTCATACTCAAACTAGTTTGTCAACTTGTGTCGTATTAGATGACTATAGGAGTTCGTTAAAACCGGTTATGGTGGAGGCATTAGTTTGTGGTGCAAGTTATATCAAGGGTGCTCATGTTGACTTGAATCTGGTGGTATGTTTGCCATCTTTTCCTTACCTTTTTTTCTTTCTTTTTTGGTCTTGTTGTTTGTGATGTGAGCATTTGTCTAACTTCCACACTTGTAGACGAGGGATGAGAATGAAGAGGATGATGTTGAGAACATCAAGTTACCCATTGTGGTGGAGGAGATCAATGATTGGTAACTATTCTTCCTACATGTTTCACTTGTCATACGATACCAAGTATTATTTATGTGAATGTTGCTTATCTTACTTGTAGACATTCATCATGTGGATGTTGATCTTGCTATTTTGGAGATTAATGTCAAAGTGATCTTTCTCATGTGAAGGCTACTTTTGCATTTCTGTTATGTTGGAACCTTTCAAGTCATGAACTATGAATTGTCACTGCTAGCTTGGAGATGAACCTCTCATTTGTGTTATGTTCAACTTGTCAATTGACATGGACTTGGAATTGTCATTGCAAGTTTGTAATCGTATCGTTCGATGATGATAAGACCTTATGTTTGTGGATGTGATATTTGTGCTTAACCTGATTTGTGCCATCTTTTCTGTCAAAATCAGTTTGTGGATGTCCAAAAAACAAAGGAAATGCTGTCCAAATTTAGTTATTCTTGCTGTCCAAATTTAGTCCAGTGCTTGCTGTCCAAATTAGTTGTTTGTGGCTGTGATATTTCTGCTGTTTCGGTCCAAACTTATCTGAAAACTGCAGTGATCACTGATGACTTGTCATATTACATCCATGTCAGTATGTGATGCCTAAACAGTAGAACACAGCCTAGGTAGTAGCTAACAGTAGTGTTGTTGTTGTTGTACTTTTGATTAATCTACTCTCCAAAACCAGCAGATGCCTAAACATACACCGCCTGGCAACAAATACGACCTAAAAGGAGCAAATATACACTGCCTGGCAACAAACAGGAGCTAAAAGCTGGCCGGTCCATTCGGTCCTCTCGGGCCTGACCGAGCTGGCACTCCAACGGTCCGGTCCTAGAATACTAGCTCGTTTGATAGTTCGGTCCTGTCCGGACCGGACCGCCGACGGCCGGTCCAAACGCCGGCCCGGACCGGGACCGGACCGGCCCGGACCGTGTCCAGGCTGAGTCTTGACCACAGGTAGAGGGTTGATCCGTTGACATATGCATACCCCAAACTACCATCCGCCATCGCCAGGAGGATAGAGGAACTGACAATTTCAGGATCCTGAATCGGTGCACCAATCAATGATAAGCTATTAGAGCTCAAGTCATACTCGAGAATTTCTTCACTATCATCTTTAAGAGACTGAATCATGAAGTGAAGTGCTTATTGGATGAGGACAGGGGGGATTGGCCTGATGAATGCATCGGCTGGAAGATGAAGAAGTGGGCATGGCTCGCCCCACTGATCCAATGGAGGGAATGGCTTGCTCCAGTCACCGGTCTCTGGCAAGGACACACAAGCGAATGCAGCACAATCATCATCCTCATCTTCTCCCATTTCCACGCCGACAAAAACCACCTGAAAGGGAGCCGCGTGACAAGTGCGGTGGTCACAGCCGCTAAGGGCGCAGAGCACGGCAACCCCGCGGCTGTCGTCAACCAGGTTGGGCCAGTCCAGCCCCCTCCGGCAGCCCATCATGGGGTCCCAGACAAGGAGCGCGGAGTTACGCGCATCCCCAAGAAGGACGCGGCCATCGCGGTAGTCCCACGCAGACTAGTCACAGTCATCCCATTCATCATCGGGAATGCGCGCGCCGAATTTCACGGTGGACGTGAAGCGCGGGACGGGACCTTTTTCGCCCCGGTGGCAGCCCTCCAGCCAGAAACCACGAAGGAAGCATAGCATGGGAGGAGCTCCATGGTTGTCGTGGTAGCGACCGCGGAAACGAGGGCCGGAGAGGAGGCCGAGCCAGAGCTTGCTGGAGAGGGAGGCGCGCACGAGGCACGCGGGCTCGTCCGGCGGGAGGCGGAGGAAGATCTCCTCGAGGAGCTCGCCCGGCAGTGATGGTGGCGGCGGCGGCATGGTGGGTGGCGGCGGCGAGGGTTTCAATTGGGAGGGGATCGATGAGGAGTGTGGTCTGGTCTATGCGATGCAGGGTGTGGTCTCACGGTCCGGTTCAGTTGAGTTGTGCATGGGCTGTAGGGTTTGGCTGATCGAACTATATACGAGTTTACAAGCTGCTGGAGTTTTTGCAATTAAGGATATTTTCTAAATATATGCTGGCTGGGTGATAGTGATGATCCAACTGTGGCACTATAACCTCGGTGAGGGGCCGGCCTCGTCGTTGTTGGTGCCGCCATCTCCTCCTCCTCCTCGGAGAGCTCGGCCAAGAGCTCGTCGAACATCTGGCGAGGAATTGCGGTTCTGTGCGATGAGCTCGGCCATGTAGGGCCGAATCGCCGCACTCAGCCTCGAGCTTCTATGAGGGTGTCGACGGAGAAATTATGCTTCGTCGGGCTCCCTAAGTAGCGGAGCTCCATCACGTCGAACGCTTGTGCCGCCTCCTCCGCGTGGTGGCGAACATGTCGAGCCACCTCTTCTCCCGCCTATCCGAATTTGGGATTTTCGTTGCCCAAGTGCCCATGGCTGCTACCGCATGCCTCGGTACTTGGGCAGTAAGTCGCTGCTACATGGAGCTCAAGGAAGCAGTGGCGGCCCGAATTAGAGGTCCGAAGGCGGAGCGAGCACTCGGGGTGGATGTGCAGTGCCGTTCCGGCTCCACGTTGATGAGCTCTCGGCAGCTTGGTGCGTCATTTCCAACGACGGTAGTGGCTGGCGAATGAATCGAAGTGTGGCAGGAGGTAGGCAGGGGCTGCGGGGTGCAACGTGGGCATGCATGTGTGGTGATCACCGGAGGCAAGTAGGTCATTAAATATATATCGAGTTCAATGTTAAAAACTATTTGTTTTTTTGTTTTTTTGTAAATTTAAAAACCATGATTTCTTTCAGTTGTTCATAGATTTCAAAAAAAGGTCAAAAACTTAATGTTCGTGTACTTCAAATATAGTAGCGAATTTAACACCCTTACAGATGGGCCCAAGCGACCCCAGTACCCCACAACCCCCAACGCATTGGGAGGCTCCAAATCTAGGGGGTTTAGTATCCTAACTAACATGCGGAAGTGTGGTGGCACGCCACACCCGTCGGGAAGCCTGAACAGAACTATGCCTCTTTTTTTAACATCGAAGGAGTCTTTTTGTAATGTGTGGCTGAATGTGAAAGAGATTACAGAAAGGTATGTTGAATTGGGCTAGTGCATAATTTGTTTTGGGATCTCCGTAATACACTAACTCTAAAAGTAGACATAAATATGTGTCCATCTAACATCCAAAATATCAGGAGGACTTGAGGATTTTTTTTGTCGAAACAATAGATGAGCAGCTAATGATATTCATTTTTACAACCAAAATCTCTTGCAGAAGCTGCGGAAATGCAAGACATGAAACATCAAAACCAGCAGAGGCAGTGGTTCCAGCACACTTACTCCCAGCGGCGTCGGTAAGGACTCCTTCAGGTGGTCAACCTCAAGGCTTGCCGGCTGGGGCACTGGTGGAGCCGACACAGTTACCCCCTGCCTTGCCCAGATGTTGACACAACTAATGCGGCGATAGATCGGGCAGCATCGGCAGGAATGACTCCTCCAAGTGGTTGTCCATGTGGCTTGCTGGCGAAGCTAGTGGTGGGCACTGGCCCACTTACCCCATTACCCTATCTGGATGTGGATGCTGAAGATGTTGTGACGGAAGATTCGTTTCTTTGAGTAGGAGTAG
>NC_057803.1:623960708-623989660 GCF_018294505.1 Triticum aestivum
GGTTTCATTTCAAAAACTGCCTCCAATTTTCTTTAATATAGGCGGTTTCAAAATCACAACCACCTTTGATGTTTACTATAGGCGCTTTCAAATTTCAACCTCCTCGAGCAAAGAAATAACCACCTTCGATGGAATATTACAGGCGGATTTGGAACATGGGGACACAACCATCTCCGGGGGCCGCTGATAATGCCCGTTTTTCTATTGGTGCTAGCGCGCAAGACCCGCTGTCAAACGGAAATGGAGCGGCTACAGATGAAAGGTCTGTCAAACGTCCAGGGGAGCCTCAACTTGATAGCTCTCCACCAAAAAATGGTATATGCAACCCCAAGGTCAACTTTGTCTCTAGGTGCAATCATGTTGTTTTCTCTTGTAGAGAAGACAACAGCCTAGGGGCCAAGTTAATATCATACGGGCATGGGCACATGGCCATAGGGGAAGGGGGCTGGGGTATTGCTAAAACAAAATATTGTGCGTTCAAAAAAAATGGTGTTTATATAATTCCATATAAAAATATATGGCACCAATCTTGAAGCACCATAGAATTTGAAGAATTTTAAATATATGTCATTCGTTTTTCATGGAGAGCATGGAAGTATTTCTTTTTTAGTATGTGCTTTTTGTAAAACAACCCATATATTAACTATAAAGAGAATTACAATCATCTGTTACACAAGAGGTCATTAAATATATATCATGTTCAATGTTAAAAACTATTTGTTTTTTTTAATTTAAAAACCATGATTTCTTTCAATTGTTCATAGATTTCAAAAAAAGGTCAAAAACTTAATGTTCGTGGACTTCAAATATATTAGCAAATTTAACACCATTACAGATGGGCCCAAGCGACCCCAGTACCCCACAACCCCCAACGCATCGGGAGGCTCCAAATCTAGGGGGTTTAGTATCCTAACTAACAGGCGGAAGCATGGTGGCATGCCATGCCCATCGGGAAGCCTGAGCAGAACTATGCCTCTTTTTTTAACGTCGAAGGAGTCCTTTTGTAATGTGTGGCTGAATGTGAAAGAGATTACATAAATGTTTGTTGAATTGGGCTAGTGCATAATTTGTTTTTGGGATCTTCGTAATACACTAACTCTAAAAGTAGACAGAAATATGTGTCCATCTAACATCCAAACATATCAGGAGGACTTGAGGATTTTCTTTTCGTCGAAACAATAGATGAACAACTAATGATATTCGTTTTTACAACCAAAATCTCTTGCAGAAGCCGTGCAAATGCAAGACATGAAACATCAAAACCAGCAGAGGCAGTGGTTCCAGCACACTTACTCCCAGCGGTGTCGGTAAGGACTCCTTCCAGTGGTCATCCTCAAGGCTTGCCGGCTGGGGCACTGGTGGAGCCAACACAGTTACCACTGGTGGAAAAAGGGCCTTTGGTCGCGGTTCGCAACTGCCATTAGTCGCGGTTGCGCAACCGCGACCGAACGGGCGCGACTAAAGCCCCCCCCCCTTTAGTCGCGGTTGCTTAAGAACCGCGACTAAAGGCCCGTCCACGTGGGCGCCAGGTGGCCGTCGGGGCGGAGGACCTTTAGTCGCGGTTCTTCTGGCCAACCGCGACTAAAGGCCGCCGCAGGTTTAGGGTTTTAGCCCCCCCCCCTTAAACCTGTTTTCTGTTTAATTTGTATTGTTTTATTTCTTTTGTGCTTTATTTTAATTTTGAAGGAGTTTCATATATTCTACGGTACTACATACATGCATATGAATGTACAATTTCAAATAAATTTGAAATTAGAACCAAAAAGAATTCAAGAGGAATATACAATATATATTCAATATCATCGGATGACCATATACAATTTTGAACAAGTTTCCATACATGATTTAATGCATATAAAGTTCTATGTCCTCGTAATAGTGTTCTCCTTTAGGATGGAGGACTTCCCTGCTGAACCATCCAGCTAGTTCCTCTTGAAGTGGTCGGAAGCGAGCTTCTGGACTAAGCATCCACCGGAGGTTATTCCTCTGAGCATTGGTATCACTCGGAACCCGCTCAGAGGTGTATCTCCGGATCATCTCACAGACATAGTATCCACATAGATTGGTCTCCGGTGGCTGAATATCCCCAGCATTCTTAGCCTTTAACATTTTGAATTCTAGCTCTTTTTTGAATTCACCGACCTTTGTATCTACGAACCGTCTCCAAACCCTACGAGGCAAAGAAAATTAAATGAACAAGAGAGTTATTAATTAGTTACTTGATATTAGGAAATGAACGAAATAGGCCGATCGATATAGAGCGCAAATGAATGAAAATAATTACTTCTGCAGCATTCTTCTCATGCCACCCCAAAGCTTTGGATCCATATTCACAGAGTCGTGGACGAGACATTCTGAGGTGTTAACTTTAATTACTAGCAGAATCCAGTGGAACCTGCGGACACGATACATGCACAGTACGTCATGCATAACTCATCGATTAGCCGGCCACATACCATGCATGGAGTAAACAAAAGAGAATGTGCTCAAGACAGAAACACTCACTCAAAATGGTAAGGAAATAGAATATCACTTTTGAGTTCCTGCTTTGTAAGAAACTGCCACAGGTCTGCCTCCACGTCGGCGGGGTAACGCTCCAACACATGTCCATTAACGATGTGTGGGTCAATGAACCCAACATCATGGATGTTCCTTACTCTGCATTCCTTAATCTTCATTCTGCATGTATAATAGCGGACACAACAATATAGTTAGGACATATATATAGTGCAGGCAATATGAACGAGATGGGGTAGAAATTAATAAATCACTTACAGAACGTAGCAACTGATGATAGATTTATCGAGCTCGCGCAGATTGAAAAGCTGGAACAATTCACTCAGTTCAATTTGTACATAGTAATGTTTGAAGTGATGCTCATGTCTAACTTCCGCATAAATATATTCTTTGGCGTTTTTATTTTTTATGTAACCCTTGTACCATTTCAGCAGATCTTTCATTTGTGGAGGTAGATCCTTTTCCTGCGCAGGCTCGACGAGAGGCCCATTCTTGACATATGTAATTACTACCTCCTTCACTGGCGCCTCATCAAGGCCTAACAGTTCACGAAGAGTAATACCTAAGTTGGCCGCTTGTTCTCTGGCACTCGTTACAGTCAATCCCTGTGCTGCCGCAGCTTGTATGATCTCGGGGGCATCCGGACAGAAGGCTTCCACTATAAGCGGGGCAATCGATTGTTTACTTTGTTCCCCGAGCTGGGCAACTTGTTTCCCGCTTTTTTTACTTTCGGCCTTCTCCCGCTCTTTGTTCTCCTTGAACATGAGTGCCTGCCTGCGAAGTTCACGTGCATAGTCGTTAGGCAGATTCTTCGCGGCTTGGGACGGTGTGCTCAAAAATGACTTAGCCCACTTCTTTTGCTCATCAGAAAATACTGGCTTGGGCTCGGGCTCTCTTTTCTTCTTGCAGTCCGCCTTCCATTTCTCATGATCAGCAGCCGCGGCCGCGTCGACTTCCTCGGCACTACGTTCCCAAGGCCTTGTGGGGAGAGGCTTCAGTGATGGCTCCGGTACCTTTTTGGTCTTAGGTACATAAGGGTCCGGGTTAATAATCCAGGACTGCTTCTGCTTCTTTGTCGGAGGTGGATTGGGGGGCGGCGTCTGATCACCCGCCGGACGAGGACTGGGGGGCGGCGGCTGATCACCCGCCGGACGTTGTGGACTGGGGGGGCGGCGTCGGCTGACGTGACGGAGGTGTAGGTGAACCGCCACCACCACCACCACCACCACCACCGCCACCGCCACCACCACCACCGTAGGGGGGTGGACTTGTTGTCCTTGGCGCCTCGCCTGGAAACTTGATAAACTTCTTTTGCCATAGAATGAAATGGCGCTTGACATCTCCAAGTCTTTTCTCCCCTTCAGGTGTAGCAATGTCAATCTCCAGGTCCTCAAACCCTTGGACTATGTCCTCCACCGTGACACGAGCATAGCCATCTTGAATGGGGTTGTTGTGGTGGAGTGCTCCAGGTAAACATGGTAAAGCACTGCCGATGGCTACCTTCATGGACATGTTCCCGATAGGATAATACATATGACATTCTTTCATCTCCTTTATATCGTCCACGGGGTAGCGAGGAGGCTCCGGTGAAGTAATTTGGACCACCAGAGGCTCCGGTGCAGTAATTTGGACCACCAGAGGCTCCGGTGCAGTAATTTCGATCGTCGGTGCATCTGCACCAGCCGGTGGGGCCTCCGTGGAAGCCACGCTGCTTCTCCGCTGCTGGCTTCCGAGATCCGCTGGATGATCTTCATGCTGCACCCGAGCTGCATCTCTTTCGGCTACTAGTACACTCATGGTTTTCTTCATCACATCCATTTCTGATGCCAACCGCGCCACAACATCTGCTTCCCGATCCATCTTTCTCTTACGGCTTCTGTAACCGTACGGGTCATCGTTCTGGGGGAACCCTATTTTCCACGGAATGTGCCCCATGCCTCGTACACGTCCTCCGTGTTCAGGATTCCCGAGGGCTTTTGTCAGCGCGTCGTTCTCTCTGTTGAACTTGATCTTCCCCTGTTGAGCATCCCTCATTGCGTTAATAAGGGCTTGGGTGGGTTTAATTAATTTGCCCCGGTAAACACACTCCCCTGTCTCCGGGTTCAGCGTTCCCCCATGCCCGTACCACCAGCTTTTGGCCCTTGGGTCCCATCCCTCCGTACCTGGACGGATTCCTCGCGCCCTCAGCTCGTTCTCCATCTTCTCCCACCTAGGCTCCCAAAGGCGATACCCTCCTGGCCCCATAACATGATTGTACTCCTTCTTAGCCGCATTTTCCTTATTTTTTTTCGATATTTGAATGAACTGCTCCGATTTCTTTTGCTTCACAAATTCTGGCCAATCATCTTTCAGTTTCTCATATTGTCCTTTGAAATCCGGAGTCTTGTTCTGCTTGACAAAATCATGGGCTAGATTTTGCTTGAATTTCCGGAATGCGTCGGCCATCTTATGAAGAGCGAACTGTTTGACTAGCCTCCTCCTCTCCTTGTTTTCCTCAATCTTGTTACCCTCCTCATCGAATTTGTTGTATTCCGGAGGTAGAACGAAATGTTCCATAAGCTTCTTGAAGCAATCTTTTTTTGTTCTCTTATCGACAAAAGTGAAACCATTAATTCGTGCCTTCTTTGGCTCATTCCACTCCTGGACGGTGATCGAGACGTTGTCTCTAACAATGGCTCCGCATTGGCTGACAAACTTGGTGGCGTTCTTGCGGGGCTCCAGCGGCCTGCCGGTTGCACTGTCGACAACCTCGATGGTGCATGTTTCTCCTTGTTTCATCGTCTTGGTTGCGCCACGCTTTGACGACGTACTCGATTGTTTCGACGATCCGGCCGAGGGCTAAAATAAGAAAGAGTCGCGCGCGTTAGTACACACATATTTATTCAAATCAGTTAGTTTGTATCACCAGAGGCTCAATGTATATATATACCTCGGCGCCGGAGGTGGTTGCTACTTCCATTTGAAGATCGTCGTTTATCGACGTTTGTTCGGCATCATCTTGCTGACGGCGCCCTTCATCTTCACCGTCAAGGTTCAGATAAGAAGAGATATCATCTTCTTCTTCTCCGGTCGGCACATATAGAATATCGCCGTTTATGATGCCGAACATATGTGCTTCACCGTCCGGATCATAGTTGTCCATAATCGGGTCAGCTCTATCGTCCGCCATTATGTCAGTCCTGAAAACATGTAGTAAAAACAAATTCATTAAGTGAAGAAGGGGGGCGGTGGCGGTGGCGGTGGCGAAAGGGCGGTGGCGAAAGGAGGGGGCGATGAAGGGGTGGGAGAGGGTGTCGCGGTAGAGCGCGAGAGGGGAGGCGAGGACAACACATTTATAACCCTCGCCGTCCCCTCTCGATCCCTAAAAAAACACCGCGCGCATCGCCGCCCCCCTCGCCGCCCCTCTCCGTTTAAAAATTATTCGTGTATTTCAAAAAATTGATTTTATTAGACACAAAAAATTCTTTCACGTATTTTCACGTATTTAATTTTAAAAATTCTTTCTTTTTTTCTTCTTCCTTTTTTTTCTTCTTCCTTTTTTTCTTCTGTTGTTTTCTTCCTTTTTCTTTTTTTTCTTCCTTTTTCCTTTTTCATTAAATGTTTTCTCAACCAACTGCCGAAAGTCTCCATGTGGGCCTTCCTAATCCAGGATTCAGGCTTCCCCGGGTTGTCCGAGCGTAAAATATTCTTGTGTTTCTCAAAGTACGGAGCCACCAAGCTGGAATTGGTCAGTACAGTGTGGTGTGCTTCAGTCAGAGAATGGCCGTCCATACATATCGTTGATTTCCTTCCGATCGTGCCTTTTCCACTTAGTCTCCCCTCGTGCCGCGATCGAGGAAGACCAATCGGCTTAAGGTCAGGAACAAAGTCAACACAAAACTCAATTACCTCCTCATTTCCATAGCCCTTGGCGATGCTTCCTTCTGGCCTAGCACGGTTACGAACATATTTCTTTAATACTCCCATGAACCTCTCGAAGGGGAACATATTGTGTAGAAATACAGGACCGAGAACGAAAATCTCTTCGACTAGGTGAACCAGGAGCTGCGTCATAATATTGAAGAAGGATGGCGGGAACACCAACTCGAAACTGACAAGGCATTGGATCACATCGTTCTGTAACCGTGGTAGAACTTCTGGATTGATTACCTTCTGAGAGATTGCATTGAGGAATGCACATAGCTTCACAATGGCTACTCGAACATTTTCCGGCAGGAGCCCCCTCAAAGCAATCGAAAGCAATTGCGTCATAATCACGTGGCAGTCGTGAGACTTCAGGTTTTGGAACTTTTTCTCCGCCATGTTTATTATTCCCTTTATATTGGACGAGAATCCAGACGGGACCTTCATACTGCTCAGGCATTCAAAAAAGATGACCTTCTCTTCTTTGGTCAGAGCGTAGCTGGCACGACCTTGAAACCATTCCGGATGCCGGTCATCAGGGTCTTTCAAACGTTGCTGGTCCTGCCGTGCTTCCTTTGTATCATTTGTCTTCCCATACACGCCCAAGAAGCTTAGGAGGTTCACGCAAATATTCTTCGTAACGTGCATCACGTCGATTGCAGAGCGGACATCTAGGACTTTCCAATATTCTAGCTCCCAGAATATAGATTTCTTCTTCCACATGGCTGCGTGCCCGTCAGCTCCCTTCGGAACTGATTGTCCGCCAGGACCCTTTCCAAAGATGACTTTCAAATCCTTGACCATATCAAATACCTCAGCACCAGTGCGTTCCGCAGGCTTCGGCCGGTGATCTGCCTTGCCGTTGTAATGCTTGCCTTTCTTTCTTACTGGATGAATTTTCGGAAGAAATCGACGATGCCCAAGGTACACGTTCTTCTTACAATTTGGCAAATGTACACTTTCAGTCTCATGTAAGCAGTGCGTGCATGCATTGTATCCCTTATTTGACAGTACCGAAAGGTTACTAAGAGCAGGCCAATCGTTGATGGTTACGAAAAGCAACGCTCGTAGGTCAAATTCCTCTTGTTTGTGCTCATCCCACACACGGACACCACCCCACAGCTGTAAAAGTTCATCAACTAATGGCCTTAGGTACACATCGATGTCGTTGCCGGGTTGCTTCGGACCTTGGATGAGCACTGGCATCATAATGAACTTCCGCTTCATGCACAACCAAGGAGGAAGGTTGTAGATGCATAGAGTCACGGGCCAGGTGCTATGGCTGGAGCTCTGCTCGCCAAAAGGATTCATGCCATCCGTACTTAGAGCAAATCTTATGTTCCTTGCGTCAGCTGCAAAATCTTTGAACCATCTGTCGATCTTTCTCCATTGCGTTCCATCTGCGGTGTGTCTCAACTCCCCGTCCGACTTACGGTCCTCTTTGTGCCATCGCAACAACTTGGCATGCTCTTTGTTCCCGAACAGACGTTTCAACCGTGGTATTATAGGAGCATACCACATCACCTTGGCGGGAACCCTCTTCCTGGGTTTCTGGCCCTCAACATCGTCACCAGGGTCATCGCCTCTGATCTTATAACGCAATGCAGTGCATACCGGGCATTCATTCAAATTCTCGTATTCACCGCGGTAGAGGATGCAGTCGTTGATGCATGCATGTATCTTCAGAACCTCTAAACCTAGAGGGCAGACAACCTTCTTTGCTTCGTACGTACTGGCGGGCAACTCGTTATCCTTTGGAAACATATTCTTCAACATTTTCAGCAAGTTTTCAAATGCCGAGTCAGCTACACCTGCCTCTGCCTTCCATTTCAGCAAATCCAGTGTGCAGCCCAGCTTTTTCAGACCATCATCGCATCCGGGGTACAGCGCCTTTCTGTGATCCTCTAACATGCGATCCAAATTCTCCCTCTCCTTTTCAGTTTCGCAGCGTCTCCGTGCATCAGCAATGGTCCGACCAAGATCATCAACTGGATCATCACGTGCCTCTTCTTCACCTTCCCCTTCACCTTCAGCATCCTCCATGAAAGTATCACCGAAATGAGCAAGATAGCTTTCATCGATGAAATCATCCCCTTCTTCATCTTCTTCCATTATAACCCCTCTTTCTCCATGCTTGGTCCAACAATTATAGCTTGGCATGAAACCGTGCCGAAGCAGATGCATGTGAACATCTCTTGAGGAAGAGTAACCCTTCTGATTCTTACAGATAACACATGGACAGATAACAAAACCCCCCTGCTTGTTCGCATTAGCCACTACGAGGAAATCTTTCAAACCCGTAGTGAACTCGCCGGAGAGTCGGTTACCGTACATCCATTGCTGATTCATCTGCATTATTATAATATAAAATATATAATTAACCATCATGCATTTGTTAAACTAACTAGCTACAAACAATATAAATTAAACAATGAACTGCACACATGCATATTTTATCAATGACACATCAAAGGTTCATCAAGTTGCTAACCACGATCGAGGAGTGTGGCTCCAACACTTCATGTCATGTTTGTTTCATACTCTTGGGGCATTTCATCAAACACCTTATGTGCATAAGAGGAACCAAAAGCAAACCTAGCTACACCCACTTGTGAAGAGAATGGCTCCAAATGGCTAAGTGTTGGCTGCTGGATGGGTATATATAGGGGAGGGGCTTTAGTTGCGGTTGGCCTGGCAAACCGTGACTAAAGGTGCCCGAAGTCCTTTAGTCGCGGTTGTCCTGGCCAACCGCGACTAAAGACCCTCACGTGCGCCAGCTGGCCACCGAGCGCCCTGGGCCCAGGCCTTTGGTCGCGGTTCACCTCCAGAACCGCGACTAAAGGTCCCATTAGTCGCGGTTCCTACAGCTTCGCGACTTATGGGGCTGGACGGAAGCCTGTTTTTCCACCAGTGTACCCCCTACCTTGCCCAGATGTTGACACAACTAATGCGGCAACAGATCGGGCAGCATCGGCAGGAATGACTCCTCCAAGTGGTTGTCCATGTGGCTTGCTGGCGAAGCTGGTGGTGGCACTGGCCCACTTACCCCATTACCCTATCTGGATGTGGATGCTGAAGATGTTGTGACAGAAGATTCGTTTCTTCGAGTAGGAGTGGAGAATGTGAACTGGGGGGGGGGGCTTATGTTATAAGTGGTGGAAGTACCACACGCGGTTTCATTTCAAAAACTATAGGTGGTTTCAAAATCACAACCGCCTTTGATGTTTACTATAGGCGCTTTCAAATTTCAACCTCATCGACCAAAGAAATAACCACCTTCGATGGAATATTACAGGCGGATTTGGAACATGGGGACACAACCATCTCCATGGGCCGCTGATAATGCCTGTTTTTCTATTGGTGCTGGCGCGCAAGACCCATTGTGAAACAGGAATGGAGCGGCTACAGATGAAAGGTCCGTCAGACGTCCAGGGGAGCCTCAACTTGATAGCTCTCCACCAAAAAATGGTATATGCAACCCCAAGGTCAACTTTGTCTCTAGGTGCATTTAGATTCATTAATCATGTTTTTTCTCTTGTAGACAAGACAACAGCCTAGGGGCCAAGTTAATATCATGCGGGCATGGGCACATGGCCATAGGGGAAGGGTGCAGGGGTATTGCTAAAACAAAATATTGTTCGTTCAGAAAAATGGTGTTTATATAATTCCATATAAAAATATATGGCACCAATCTTGAAGCGCCATAGAATTTGGAGAATTTTAAATATATGCCATTCATTTTTCATGGAGAGCATGGAAGTATTTCTTTTTTAGTATGTGCTTTTTGTAAAACAACCCATATATTAACTATAAAGAGAATTACAATCATCTGTTACACAAGACACCACACAGTGAGGAACAGAACCCTCTAATATAGCATCAGATTGAACACCAGAGCAAAACTTGGCAATCTCGTGTGCCACTTTGTTCGCCCCTCTCCTTATCTTTAGAAGTTTAAAACTAAGGAAAAAGTTAATAACTCATGAGTGTTTCTCGCTTCAAATCAACCAGTGAAAACCTATTGCCCACACAAATATGCATGCACATTAGAACAATTAGTCATTTCCAATCAACAATATGTCATCCACATATAATATTAGAAATGCCACAGAGCTCTCACTCACTTTCTTGTAAATACATGCTTCTCCAAAAGTCTGTATAAAACCAAATGCTTTAAACACACTATCAAAACGTTTATTCCAACTCCGAGAGGCTTGCACCAGTCCATAAATGGATCGCTGGAGCTTGCACACTTTGTTAGTACCCTTTGGATCGATAAAACCTTCAGGTTGCATCATATACAACTCTTCTTCCAGAAATCCATTCAGGAATGCAGTCTTTACATCCATTTGCCAAATTTCATAATCATAAAATGCGGCAATTGCTAACATGATTTGGACGGATTTAAGCATCACTACGGGTGAGAAGGTCTCATCGTAGTCAACTCCTTGAACTTGTCGAAAACCTTTTGCAACAAATCGAGCTTTGTAGACAGTAACGTTACCGTCAGCGTCAGTCTTCTTCTTGAAGATCCATTTATTCTCGATGGCTTGCCGATCATTGGGCAAGTGAACCAAAGTCCACACTTTGTTCTCATAGATGGATCCCATCTCAGATTTCATGGCTTCAAGCCATTTTGCGGAATCTGGGCTCATCATCGCTTCCTCATAGTTCGTAGGCTCGTCATGGTCAAGTAACATGACCTCCAAAACAGGATTATCGTACCACTTTGTTGCGGATCTTACTCTGGTTGACCTACGATGTTCAGTAGTAATTTGATCTGAAGTTTCATGATCATCATCATTAGCTTCCTCACTAATTGGTGCATGTGTCACAGGAACCGGTTTCTGTGATGAACTACTCTCCAATAAGGGAGCAGGTATAGTTACCTCTCATCAAGTTCTACTTTCCTCCCACTCACTTCTTTCGAAAGAAACTCCTTTTCTAGAAAGGATCCATTCTTAGCAACAAATTTCTTGCCTTCGCATCTGCGATAGAAGGTGTACCCAATAGTCTCCTTTGGGTATCCTATGAAGACACATTTCTTCGATTTGGGTTCGATCTTATCAGGTTGAAGCTTTTTCACATAAGCATCGCAGCCCCAAACTTTAAGAAACAACAACTTTGGTTTCTTGCCAAACCACAGTTCATAAGGTGTCGTCCCAACGGATTTCGATGGTGCCCTATTTAACGTGAATGCAACCGTCTCTAAAGCATAACCCCAAAACGATAGCGGTAAATAAGTAAGAGACATCATAGATCGCACCATATCTAGTAAAGTACGATTACGATGTCCGAACTGCTACCTCTTGAGCACTGCGTTGGTTTTCCCTTGAAGAGGGAAGGGTGATGCAGCAGATCAGCGTAAGTATTTCCCTCAGTTTTTGAGAACCAAGGTATCAATCCAGTAGGAGGCCACGCACGAGTCCCTCGCACCTGCACAAACAAATAAACTCCTTGCAACCAACGCGATAAAGGGGTTGTCAATCCCTTCACGGTCACCTACGAGAGTGAGATCTGATAGATATGATAAGATAACATTTTTGGTATTTTTATGATAAAGAGAAATAAAGATACAAGTAAAATAAATGGCAAAGGAAATAACTAAGTATTGGAAGATTAATATGATGGAAAATAGACCCGGGAGCCATAGGTTTCACTAGTGGCTTCTCTCGAGAGCATAAATATTGTGGTGGGTGAACAAATTACTGTTGGGCAATTGACAGAATTGAGCATAGTTATGAGAATATCTAGGTATGATCATGTATATAGGCATCACGTCCAAGACAAGTAGACCGACTCCTGCCTGCATCTACTACTATTACTCCACACATCGACCGCTATCCAGCATGCATCTAGAGTATTAAGTTCAAGAGAACAAAGTGACACTTTAAGCAAGATGACATGATGTAGAGGGATAAACTCATGCAATATGATATAAACCCCATCTTGTTATCCTCGATGGAAGCAATACAATACGTGCCTTGCTGCCCCTACTGTCACTGGGAAAGGACACCGCAAGATTGAACCCAAAGCTAAGCACTTCTCCCATTGCAAGAAAGATCAATCTAGTAGGCCAAACCAAACTGATAATTTGAAGAGACTTGCAAAGATAACCAATCATACATAAAAGAATTGAGAGAAGATTCAAATATTGTTCATAGATAAACTTGATCATAAACCCACAATTCATCGGTCTCAACAAACACACCGCAAAAGAAGATTACATCGAATAGATCTCCGCAAGAGAGGGGGAGAACTTTGTATTGAGATCCAAAAAGAGACAAGAAGCCATCTAGCTAATAACTATGGACCCGAAGGTCTGAAGTAAACATTTATTTTGAAGACTCAGCAGCATGAAGCTCGCCGGACAACCCGGCACAGTGGCCAATAGGTCACTTCAGCCAGTTTACCTGACACCCCGGTTCGGAAGCGCCTGTCTGAGGTCTCCCCTTCTCCTGACCATTCTTACCCCAAGGCAGGTTATTTCAGACAACCTCTTAATCCATCCGATTCAAATTATCAGGTGACACCTCCCTCATCATCTGGCGAGTCAACCGCAACTCAACTCCCTCCTCTGAAAACTGTGGCCGGGTAAGTTGTACCTTTTCCTTCAATGCATCATAGAACTCAAATAAGCTATTAATCCTTTTATATTTTTGTTTGCAGGGCCAAAGCCAAACCCAGCAAGAAAGATCGGGTCACCAATCCGCCCGAAGACCCGGCCACTTTTGAAGAAGAACCCAAAGGTGAACCGGAACAAACTTGTGAACCGGAGGGCCTTCATCCTGAAGCCGCCACTGGTGAACCGCCCCTTCAAGGTGAAAACATCGATGAACTAGCTGACGCTGAACCTGCCGCACCTAACGTTGAACCGGCAGAGCCAAACCGGGCTAGTCCGGTGAGAAATGCTGATACTCCATTGTCACCAGCCAAACATACTGAAGGTCAAGGAGACGATGTTATCATTACTGGAATGGGCCATAGCTCTCCTAGCCATCCCGTCATCTTGGCTCAACATAGTGCCAAAGAAGAGCAAGCTATTAAGGAAAAAGGCAAGTGGGGCAGTGATTTAGCAAGCTATGCTCATTTCAATGCTGAAGAGCTTCACTCTGGCTTCTTGAACCGTTTGCACTCAAACCGGGACTATGAAGCCGGTTTGGTGAACTTGATGAAAGAGCGATATGAGGTAAATTTGTCTCCCTTTGTTTATTGACTCCTAGCTGAAACAGTGGCCCAAGTAGCCCCCAAGGGCCATTTTATGATGTTAATCATAAACAGGGTCTTTGTAACCAAGACTCATCTTTTAACAATAACCTTGTGTAGCATAACTCCCAAAGGCCAGTTTAACTGGGCAAGTTAATCCGGGTTTTAATCCAGGCATCCACTTTAGAACAGACGCACATTAGCCCCCAAGTGTCTAGTATAATGCTTGTATTGTGCTGGAGACTTGTATAAAATGCAGCACTTTAGAGTGAACAGGCATTAGCCCCCAAGTATGAAGTGCATAACTTGTTATACGCTTTGTACTTAGAACATATATAACCTGTTGCTTAATATGCCTTCAAGGTTGCAGGCTGAACTGAGAAGCAAAGACGCTCGAAACTCTGACTTGCAAGAAAATGTGAAGTCACAACAAGCAGATGCTGCAAAAGCCAAAGAGGAGCTGACCCAAGCCCTAGCCATAATGGAAAAGCTGAAGGAAGCTTTCACCAAAGATCGTGCTAACTGGGAATCTGAAAAGTCTGGTTTTTACCAAAAGAGCTGAAGACGCCGAGGCATCCCTGAAGCCAATTGTAGATGAACTAGCTGGTTTAAAACGGCAAATCAATGCTATGACTTCCGCTATCTTTGGTAAGTGTCTGCTTATGTGTTTTGCGCAAGTTAATGAACCTTATCACTGACCAGAACATTGATAAAAATCTTTGGTAGGTACTCGGATTGCTCATCTTGGTACATACATGCGGATGAAACTCAAAGCGGCATATACATTCGTTGAACAGCTGTACTCTGGGTCTCAACGGGCTATTTGTACGGCAGCTTATAACAAACCGGCCCCAACCTTGATTAAGGAAACACTTGAGAAATTGGCCATGTTACCAGCCAGTATTGCCGAATTGAAGAAAGCAGCTGCCAGGTCAGGAGCTTTAACCACACTTATCCGAGCCAAAGCCTGGATTCCAGATCTTGAAGCGGAGGATATTGTAAAGGATACCCAGGTGTGAAGGAAGACGGTTCAAACTTTGATAATGATGACCTCCGGTGGCTGACCAAACAGATGCGGCCAGTAGCCAGCAAACTGGCTGATGATACAGACTTGTCCCATTTTCAACCGGTTTATGACACTGAGGGAAAAGACAGCCGACCGACATTCATGAAGTTGAAGGACTTGTGCCTCCGATTCGTAAGCACACTTATGCTCCTCATATTAACCCCTCCAATCTTATCCATGAAGAAGCAGTATTTCAAGCTTAAAGTGGAATCGATTGGTCGATGGTTGATTTCCAGCATCTGGGGAGGGATGAAGAACTGCCCACACCAACTGACCCTCAACCATCAAACCGTCCAGACGAAGCATCCTAAGTCGGTCGCCGATTTACTGGCCACCGTGTGCCGATCTTGTGAAAAAAATTTATGCCATTGGAGCCGCTTTGAAAGCTTCTTGTAATAGGATAGCCAAAACTCCGTTATTTGCCATGCCATCGAGCATGTTCTGTAATGCCTCATGACAACTTGTGCCACCTTTTGGGATATATTTATGCATAACCCATGATGAATTGTGTTCCTGGGTTCAACAACTTAAAAGTGTCTAGCGGTTTACCTCTAGACGGGTCATTATGTCCAAGAAGTGTACAGTACATAGATGAAATAATCAAAGTGTTTGTACAAAAAGCAATATACATAACATACCTCATTGGTTGACCAACGATGTATACAACAAAGGTGTTAATACCCATCCGGAACGTTGATAACCCCATCTCTGTAATGCCGGTCTATATATTAAACTGTACCGGGATAACTACCTGGTTTGCTTTATAACACTGGTGATTTAGTCAAACCAGACCGGGTCAATAAACACCAGTTTATAATTGATCATGTGCCAACAACTTGCAGTTGAGAAGCAAGCCGGGTCAAGGACGCCGGTTTATCAAAAAAGACTGATGAAAAAACTCAAAAAGAAAAATATACAAGGCTTTTTACGAGCTGCCAGGCTCCAAATCGAGGCTTTTCATGGGCTGCCAGGCCTCTGAGTTAAACCATTTGACAAAGCCTTTTAAGATGGGCCTCCAATTAACCAATCATCGTTTTAACTTTGACAAGTTCAGGGTCTATAAAAGATTGACATGTCAAACAATCGATGGGTCATACCAGGATTACCTGGACAGGAGTGGCTTACTTGATGAAGGCAGGTTAACCCGGGTTTTTAGGTGAATACACCAGGCTTCCAAGCCGTGGCTTGATAGCCAATTACAAGGGTCCTTTCAAACTCTTTGTTGCTTTGCAAAAAGAGCCCCCAAGTAACTTTGTGAGCTGTGCTCAGTGTGTGCCCATGTTTGAGTCTGTGCTTTGTGCAACACTCTCTTTGGCTCCATATATTTTTCTTTTGTGGCCTAAATGCCTATCAAGAGGTGTAGCTATGGTGTGATAACAACCAAGCCCCCTAGTGACATCCCTTCGTGGTTTCAAAACAGATCAAGAGGTGTAGCTGTAGTTCAAATATGACCAAACCCCCTAGTGATTTTCTTTATACCCGTGCAACTACTAAGACCGGATTAAAAAACTTCGCTTTGTCAGTAAACTCATATAGCATACACAGGATGTAAAAAGAACAGATACCCCGCTTAATCGAAGTCTCCGGTTTATTATATAATATATACACTGTCATAAATATGTACAGATGAAGATCCTATGGCTTCAAGTATAGTAAGGCCGAAGGAGAGCTATGTTCCATGACCGCTTGGTCTCCTCCTCCGATTGACGTGAGTCTTTATGCTCTCAAACATCAATCAGGTAGTAAGATCCGTTGTGCAGATTTTTGCTGACCACAAAGGGTCCTTCCCAAGGTGGGGATAACTTGTGCCTATCAGTCTGATCCTGGATGAGCCGGAGCACCAAATCGCCTTCTTGAAAGGTTCTAGTTTTAACCCGGCGGCTGTGATAACGCCGGAGATCTTGTTGATAAACCGCCGATCGTGATGCGGCCAGATCACGCTCTTCATCCAACAGGTCCAGAGAATCTTGACATGCCTTCTCATTATCAGCTTCAACATAAGCTGTTACACGGGGCGAGTCGTGATGGATGTCACTAGGAAGAACTGCCTCTGCTCCATAGACCATGAAGAAAGGTGTGTAACCCGTAGACCTATTGGGTGTGGTGTTGATGCTCCATAACACAGAAGGTAGCTCCTGAACCCAACAACCCGGCGTCCGCTTTAAGGGAACCATAAGCCTGGGTTTGATACCTCGTTGAATTTCCTGATTTGCACTCTCTGCTTGACCATTAGACTAGGGGCGAGCCACCGATGCTAGATCAAGCCGGATGTGCTCACGTTGACAAAATTCTTCTATCTCCCCTTTTGACAGGTTAGTACCATTATCAGTTATAATGCTATGTGGAAAGCCAAACCGGAATATCACCTTTTTGATGAATTGAACCGCCGTGGCTGCATCACACTTGCTGACTGGCTCTGCCTCCACCCATTTGGTGAATTTATCAACTCCTACTAACAGATGGGTCTTTTTGTCCTTGGATCGCTTGAAGGGTCCAACCATATAAAGCCCCTAAGTCGCAAATGGCCACATAATCGGAATCATCCGCAACTCTTGAGCCGGAATGTGCGCACGGCGGGTGAATTTTTGACACCCGTCACATCTCTTGACAAAATCTTCCGCGTCAGCATGCGCCGTCAACCAGTAAAAACCGTGGCGAAAAGCTTTAGCCACCAAACACTTTGAACCGGCGTGGTGACCGCAGTCCCCTTCATGGATTTCTCGCAAAACCTCACAACCTTCTTGAGGAGAAACACAATGCTGAATTGCTCCTGAAATGTTGTAGCGATGTAACTCCCCGTTGAGTATGGTCATGGACTTGGAATGCCGGATTATCTGTCGGGCCAACGTTTCATCGTCTGGTAACTCGCCCCGGTTCATGTAAGCCTGATAGGGGATTGTCCAATCCGGTATGGCATGCAGAGCTGCCACCAACTAAGCCTCCGGATCAGGAATAGCCAAATCTTCTTTGATTGGCACCTTGACTGACGGATTATGCAATACATCAAGAAAGACGTTGGGCGGGACCGGTTTATGCTGGGAACCAAGACGACTTAAAGCGTCCGCTGCTTCATTCTTCCGTCGGTCTATATGGTCCACCTGATAACCCTTAAAGTGACCAGCCACTGTGTCCACCTCTCGCCGATATGCGGCCATGAGTGGGTCCTTAGAATCCCAAGTGCTAGACACCTGTTGCGCCACTAGATCTGAATCGCCGAAACATTTAAGCCGGCTTAAATTCATCTCCTTAGCCATCCGAAGACTGTGGAGCAAAGCCTCATATTCAGATGCATTGTTAGTACAAGGGAACATTAAACGGAGGACATAACAAGACTTGTCACCTCGTGGGGAAGTTAGTATGACTCCAGCCCCCGAGCCCTCCAACTGCCTGGACCCATCAAAATGAATAGTCCAATATGTATTATCTGGTTTCTCTTCAGGCTCCTGTAACTCTGTCCAATCATTGATGAAGTCCACGAGTGCCTGGGATTTGATCGCTGTGCGGGGTATATATTTGAGCCCATGAGGTCCAAGCTCAATAGCCCACTTGGCAATCCAGCCAGTTGCTTCTCTGTTTTGAATGATATCGCCCAGAGGAGCTGAACTGAACACTGTGATGGGATGACCCTGAATAATGTTTAAGCTTCCGGCTTGCCATAAACACTCCATACACCAACTTCTGCCAATGCGGATACCTCTGCTTTGACTCAATGAGCACCTCGCTGATATAATAAACCAGCCATTGAACCGGATATTCCTTGCCAAGCTCCTTGCGCTCTACCACAATGGCTACGCTAACAGCCCGGGCATTAGCAGCCACATATAGTAATAATGGCTCTTTATCGATCGGCGCTGCAAGCACAGGCGGTTCAGCGAGCTGCCTCTTCAGATCCTCGAATGCTTTATCAGCTGCCTCGCTCCAGACAAAGTTATATGTTTTCTTGAGCATCTGATATAAAGGGATGACCTTCTCTCAAAGGCGACTGATAAACCAGCTCAAGGCTGTAATCTGGCCGGCCAGACGTTGAACATCGTTGATACACGCCGGTTTAGCCAAGGATGTAATTGCTGCAATCTTTTCTGGATTAGCCTCAATGCCTCTGTTTGACACCAGAAAACCCAAGAGCTTTCCTGTCGGGACACCAAAGACACACTTCTCCGGATTGAGCATCATCTTGTAAACCCAGAGATTGTCAAAGGTTTCTCTCAAATCACCTATCAATGTCTCCTCCTTACTGGACTTTACCACAATGTCATCCACATATGCATGAACACTGCGTCCAATTTGCTTATGAAGGCAATTCTGAACACATCACTGGTAAGTTGCCTCGGCACTCTTGAGTCCAAAAGGCATGGAAACATAGCAGAAGGCTACAAAGGGAGTTATGAAAGTTGTCTTCTCCTGGTCCTTAATTGCCATCTTGATCTGATGATAACCAGAATACGCATCCAGAAAAAACAAACGGTCACAACCTGCCGTAGCATCAATTATCTGATCAGTGCGAGGGAGAGCAAAGGGGTCTGTAGGGCAAGCCTTGTTTAAATCTGTGTAATCCACACACATACACCAAGTGCCATTTTTCTTGAGAACCAGCACCGGATTAGCCAGCCACTCTGGATGAAATACCTCTACATCAAACCATGCGGCCAACAAACGAGCTACCTCTTCACCGATAGCCTTACGCCTTTCTTCGTTGAAGTGGCGGAGAAACTGCCGGACCGGTTTAAACTTAGGATCAATGTTGAGTGTGTGCTCAGCGAGTTCCCTCGATACACTTGGCATGTCAGAAGGTTTCCATGCAAAGATGTCCCGACTCTCACGGATGAACTCGATGAGCGCGCTTTCCTATTTGGCATCCAGGTTAGCGCTGATGCTGAACTGTTTGGATGAATCGCCAGGAACAAAGTCAACCATCTTAGTATCTGTAGCCGATTTGAACTTCAACGCTGGATCATGTTCTATAGTCGGCTTTTTCAAAGAGGTCATATCTGTCGGATCAACTTGCTCCTTATAAAATTTCAATTCTTCCGTGGCACAAACCAACTCAGCATAAGCCGCACCACCTTCCTCACACTCCAAAGCGATCTTTCTGCTTCCATGTACTGTGATAGTCCCCTTATGACCTGGGATTTTAAGCTGTAGATAAACATAGCATGGCCTCGCCATGAATTTAGCATAAGCCGGCTGTCCAAACAAGGCATGGTACAGACTTTTGATCTTTACCACAACAAACATCAATGTTTCTGACCTTGAATCATAATCATCTCCAAAAGCTACCTCTAAGGCTATCTTGCCAACAGGATATGCAGACTTACCAGGCACCACCCCATGAAAGACCGTATTTGACGGTTTAAGATTCTTATCTGTCAACCCCATACGGCGGAATGTGTCATAATATAGAATGTTGATACTGCTTCCCCCATCCATGAGCACTTTAGTAAACTTGTAACCCCCAACTTGCGGGGCTACCACCAGGGCCAAGTGACCAGGATTATCAACCCGGGGTGGGTGATCCTCTCTACTCCATAAAATGGGTTGCTCAGACTAGCGTAAATACTGAGGCACTGCCGTTTCAATGGAGTTTACCGCCCTTTTGTGAAGCTTCTAATCACGCTTACACAAACTAGTAGTGAAAACATGATATTGCCCGCTATTTAGCTGCTTGGGATTGCTCTGGTAACCCGACTGCTACTGTTGCTGCTGATTCCCCTGATGGTTGTAACCTCCCTAGTTGCCGTGGTGCCCTTGATTGATGTGTCCGGTTTGGTTGCCTTGAAACCCTAAACCAGAACCACAACCTCCGTAACCTGGCCCGTGGAAACCACCTCCTGAACCGTCGGGCGGGCCATTATCATACTGGAACATATTGGAATTCTTGAAATCCCGCATGATATAATAGTCCTTCCAAAGATGCGACGTTGGCTTCTCCTTTGATCCATGCTTTGGACAGGACTTATTTAATAGGCGCTCCAAATTGGGGCCTGAACCTCCACTCCTCTGGGGCTGCTTTCCCTTACGGCGCTGGCCATTCTCCTGAGCATTGGTGTTAGAAACAAAGTCCAAGCTGCTGTCGGCCTTGCGCTTACCGTTGTTCCCATGGCCTGCCGGATTATGCTGCTGACCCTTGGCGTTGCCGTTCTTTTTCCCTTTCCCTGATTTGTCCTCCTCTGAATCCGAGTCCTTAGTATTGTCTGAATCGGCGTACTTAACCAAAGCGGCCATGAGCATTGACATATCGTTGCATTAACGCTTGAGCCTTCCTAATTTCTGTTTGAGAGGTAGGAAACGGCAATTGCCCTCTAATGTTAACACTGCGGTGTCTGCATTGATACGATCTGATGAGTGCAAAATCGCTGAGACCCATTTGACCCAATGGGTCATGGACTCCCCTTCCTCTTGGACACAAGCGGCCAGATCCACGATTGACATTGGCTACTTACAAGTATCTTTGAAGTTCTGGATAAATCGGTGCTTCAATTTGGCCCATGATCCGACAGAGTGAGTTGGCAAGCTCTTCAACCAAGTATGAGTTGTTCCTTCCAACATCATGGTGAAATATTTAGCACACACTGCCTCATCGACATCTAACATCTCCATTGACATCTCATAGCTTTCCACCCACGCCTCTGGTTGCAAATTGGCGGTGTAATTTGGTACCTTACGAGGTCCCTTGAAGTCCTTGGGCAGTCTCACATTACACAAAGCGGGGGTGAGACACGACAACCCTAAGGAACTGAACAGCACACCTGGCTCTCCTGAAGCTGTAGGGTGAACCGGAGTATGTTGCCGTGCTCCATGTCGAGCTGCCAACTCGGCCTCCTGACGTGCGCGGCCATGGTCCACAACATCCTGCGCATTAGTGCCTCCCCCTGCCGGGTTGTTTCCTCGCGGTGAATTTCGGCGACATGCACTGCTAGACATAGCCGGTTCGTCCTCCACGTGTCTGCTATAGCTCCGGCTTGGATGGGGAGTGGAATGAATCCTCTCACGACTGTGTGAATATGCCTGCTGTTGATTTAGCGCTGTTTGAAGGAGATCCCTGGCCCGACGTGCTTCCACCGCAACTAGTGACTCACGGTCGGTTGGGAGGGCTACCAGGCGTGAAGCGGCGGCCACAATATTGTCCAACGGGTTGGAATAATGCCCGGGAGGTGTTGGTACATACTGTGGCACCACGTTGTTCTGGCGAGGCGGTTCCATCGTGGGCGGTTGAACCGGCGCTCCTGTTCCCGGTGCCTCCGCCCGGTTTAATATGGGTTGGTTACCAGCTCCTGCTCCTGGTGTGTTGAAGAGATTTTGCGGCTCATAAACCGATGGGAGACGCGATTGGTACCTTCTTCTCATGACTTCCTCGGAAGCATTCTGATCCAGCCTAATCCGGTAGGCTTGTGCTTCCAATTCAGCCCGTTCTGTAGCCATCCTAGCATTGTCTGTCGCCAGGTCCGCTTTAGCCTAAGCTATCTGATCTTTCACCTTTGCAATCTCTGCATTGTGCTGATCCCTTGCTGCTGCATCCACCTCTGCGGCCATCAACATTGCCAAAGCGTCGAACAAATCAGACAGGACTTGGGCTGGAGGCGGCGCAGAGCTTCCTGCCCCTGCCGGTGTAGCCGTTGTTGAACCGGAGAGTATTGTTGCGGCGGTCGATGAATGAGGTGCTGATTGTGTGCCGGCCATGAAGATGGCGGCCCGGTTTGGCAGATCAGGGGAGTCCGGCATACTGTTTCCCTCGGATCCTCCGTAAATCCGGCCGTCCTGCAACTGATAAAGCGATTCGGTTTCTCCAGAAGACTTGTCATCAGAACAGACCACGGTCTCTCCATCGGACACAGGCCCGTCCTCGTATCTCGATCCATGGATGACACCTACGAAAACATGCCTTGCCTCGGGCTGAATCAGCGAAGAACTTGCACACCAAGCCGTTTCGATGATGTTGGTGCAGATGTCCGGCTCAGGGGCCGGTTCGCCGATATTGCCGATGAAGACGTGGATCCCACCGAAGGGGACCCGGTACCCGTACTTGATTGAATCGGCCTCGGGACCCCATCCTGCATTGTCAATGTAGAGCTTGCCACAACGACTCTTCGTCATCCGACCCACAGCGCATCCCTTAAGTCCATCAAAGCTGCCCTTCAAGAACTCAAAACCATCGTGCGATAGCCCCACGGTGGGCGCCAACTATTGTGGGTTTTTCACGGCAGATGTCCTTGTGAAAGGACTTAGTCGTGGAGCCATCGCTACGGGTTAGCTTAAAGGGGTTAAACCGGACAAGGGGACGCATGGATGTTTTATACTAGTTCGGCCCCTTCAAGGAAGGTAAAAGCCTACGTCTAGTTGTGATTGGTATTTCTAGGGTTTCGAAGGCCAGGGAGCGGATCCGCTTTGTCTGGCTCTCGAGTTGTTGTCTGTCCCGAAACCGCTGCCGGGTCGTCCCTTTATATACATAGGTTGACGCCCGCCGGGCTATAGAGTCCCGAAGCCGGATCATAAACGTATCCGGTTCGGTCTTTATCCTTCCTATCTTACAATACAAGTTACATGACTAGGTCGGTTTACATTTACAAGCTTTAACCCGCCTTTGGGCCTTGGGCCTTCGTGAAGCGCCATCATCCTTGCATATTCGTGAGCTTCTAATCTTCAAGGAGTTAAGCCGGTTACATATGGCCGGTTTACCTCCAGTATTAATATCCCCAACAGAGAGGCTATGGTGTTGATGTAGAAGCCCTCCGTGATCGATACCCCCTCCGGCGGAGCTTCGAAAAAGGCCCCAAGATGGGATCTCGTGGATACAGAAAGTTACGGCGGTGGAATTAGGGTTTTGGCTCCGTATCTGGTAGTTTGGGGGTATGTAGGTATATATAGGAGGAAGAAGTACATCGGTGGAGCAACATGGGCCCCACGAGGGTGGAGGGTGCGCTTGGGGGGTGTAGGTGCGCCCCCCTACCTCGTGCCTTCCTGGTTGATGTCTTGACGTAGGGTCCAAGTCCTCTGAAATAGGCAAAAAAAACAGCAATTCTTTTTCTACGAAACTCTGAAATAGGCAAAAAACAGCAATTTTGGGCCGGGCCTCCGGTTAATAGTTTAGTCCCAAAAATAATATATAAGTGTATAATAAAGCCCAATAATGTCCAAAACAGGATATAATATAGCATGGAACAATCAAAAATTATAGATACGTTGGAGACGTATCAAGCATCCCCATGCTTAATTCCTGCTCGTCCTCGAGTAGATAAATGATAAAAATAGAATTTTTGATGTGGAATGTTACTTGGCATAATTTCAATGTAATTATTCTTAATTGTGGTATGAATATTCAGATCCGAAAGATTCAAGACAAAAGTTAAATATTGACATAGAAATAATAATACTTCAAGCATACTAACTTAAGCAATTATGTCTCTTCAAAATAACATGGCCAAAGAAAGTTATCCCTACAAAATCATATAGTCTGGCTATGCTCCATCTTCACCACACAAAGTATTTAAATCATGCACAACCCCAATGACAAGCCAAGCAATTGTTTCATACTTTTGGTGTTCTCAAATTTTTTCAATCTTCACGCAATACATGAGCGTGAGCCATGGACATAGCACTATAGGTGGAATAGAATGGTGGTTGTGGAGAAGACAACAAGGGGGAAGATAGTCTCACATCAACTAGGAGTATCAACGGGCTATGGAGATGCCCATTAATATATATATCAATGTGAGTGAGTAGGGATTGCCATGCAACGGATGCACTAGAGCTATAAGTATATGAAAGCTCAACAAAAAGAACTAAGTGGGTGTGCATCCAACTCGCTTGCTCACGAAGACCTAGGGCATTTTAAGGAAGCCCATCATTGGAATATACAAGCCAAGTTATATAATGAAAAATTCCCAGTAGTATAAGAAAGTGATAACATAGGAGACTCTCTATGAAGATCTTGGTGCTACTTTGAAGCACAAGTGTGGTAAAAGGATAGTAGCATTGTACCTTCTCTCTTTTTCTCTCATTTTTTTATTTGGGCCTTTTCTCTTTTTTTATGGCCTCTTTTTTTAGTCCGGAGTGTCATCCCAACTTGTGGGGGAATCATAGTCTCCATCATCCTTTCCTCACTTGGGACAATGCTCTAAAAATGATGATCATCACACTTTTTTATTTACTTACAACTCAATACTTAGAACAAAATATGACTCTATGTGAATGCCTCCGGCGGTGTACCGGGATATGCAATGAATCAAGAGTGACATGTATGAAAGAATTATGAATGGTGGCTTTGCCACGAATACAATGTCAACTACATGATCACGCAAAGCAATATGACAATGATGGAGCGTGTCATAGTAAACAGAACTGTGGTAAGTTGCATGGTAATATATCTCGGAATGGCTATGGAAATGACATGATAGGTAGGTATGGTGGCTGTTTTGAGGAAGGTATATGGTGGGTATATGATACCGGCGAAAGGTGCGCGGTATTAGAGAGGCTAGCAATGGTGGAAGGGTGAGAGTGCGTATGATACATGGACTCAACATTAGTCATAAAGAACTCATAACTTATTGCAAAAATCTACAATTTATCAAAGCAAAGTATTACACGCATGCTCCTAGGGGGATAGATTGGTAGGAAAAGACCATCGCTCGTCCCCGACCGCCACTCATAAGGAAGACAATCAATAAATAAATCATGCTCCGACTTCATCACATAACGGTTCACCATACTGCATGCTACGTGAATCACAAACTTTAACACAAGTATTTCTCAAATTCACAACTACTCAACTAGCATGATTCTAATATCACCTTCTCCATATCTCAAAACAATTATCAAGTATCAAACTTCTCATAGTATTCAACACACTCATAAGAAAATTTTATTATTAATCTTGAATGCCTAAATTAAAGCAATTTACCACGCTGTTTTGTAGGACTCTCAAAATAATCCAAGTGAAGCATGAGAGAACAATGGTTTCTATAAAACAAATCCACCAACATGCTCTAAACGATATAAGTGAAGCACTAGAGCAAAAACTCAAAAGATATAAGTGAAGCACATAGAGTATTCTAAGAATTTCCGAATCATGTCTGTCTCTCTCAAAAGGTGTGTACAGCAAGGATGATTGTGGAAAACTAAAAAATAAAGACTCAAATAATACAAGACGCTCCAAGCAAAACACATATCATGTGGTAAATAAAAATATAGCTCCAAGTAATGTTACCGATGGAAGTAGATGAAAGAGGGAATGCCTTCCGGGGCATCCCCAAGCTTTGGCTTTTAGGTGTCCTTAGATTATCTTGGGGGTGCCATGGGCATCCCCAAGATTAGGCTCTTGCCACTCCTTGTTCCGTAATCCATCAAATCTTTACCCAAAACTTGAAAACTTCACAACACAAAACTTAAAGTAGAAAATATCATGATGTCCATTAGCGAAAGAAAACAAAACACCACTTCAAGGTACTGTAATGAACTCATTCTTTATTTATATTAGTGTTAAACCTACTGTATTCCAACTTCTCTATGGTTTATAATATATTTTACTAGCCATAGATTCATTAAAATAAGCAAACAACACACGAAAAACAGAATCTGTCAAAAACAAAACAGTCTGTGGTAATCTGTAGCTAACTCTGGAACCCCAAAAATTCTAAAATAAATTGCTGGACGTGAGGAATTTACCTATTAATCATCTGAAAAAATAATTAACTAAATATCACTCTCCAAATAAAAATGACAGCAATTCTCGTGAGCCCTAAAGTTTCTGTTTTTTTACAGCAAGATTAAAAAGACTTTCCCCAAGTCTTCACAACGGTTCTACTTGTCACAAACACTAATTAAACACAAAAACACAACCAAAAAAGAGGCTAGATAAATTATTTATTACTAAACAGGAAGTAAAAAGCAAGGAATAAAAACAAAATTGGGTTGCCTCCCAACAAGCGCTATCGTTTAACGACCCTAGCTAGGCATAAAAGCGAAGATAGATCTAGGTATTGCCATCTTTGGTAGGCAATCCATAAGTGGCTCTCATAATAGATTCATATGGTAATTTAATTTTCTTACTAGGGAAGTGTTCCATGTCTTTCCTTAGCGGAAATTGGAATCTAATATTCCCTTCCTTTATATCAATAATTGCACCAATCGTTCTAAGGAAAGGTCTACCAAGAATAATAGGACATGAAGGATTGCAATCTATGTCAAGAACAATAAAATCTACGGGCACATAATTCCTATTTGCAACAATAAGAACATCATTAATTCTTCCCATAGGTTTCTTGATAGTGGAATCCGCAAGGTGCAAGTTTAAAGAGCAATCATCAAAATCACGAAAACCTAGCAAATCACACAAAGTCATAGGAATCATGGAAACACTGGCACCCAAATCACACAAAGCATAGCACACATGATCTTTAATTTTAATTTTAATAGTAGGTTCCCACTCATCATAAAGTTTTCTAGGGATAGAAACTTCCAACTCAAGTTTTTCTTCATAAGATTGCATCAAAGCATCAACAATATGTTTGGTAAAGGCTTTATTTTGACTATAAGCATGAGGAGAATTTAGCACGGATTGCAACAAGGAAATACAATTTATCAAATAGCAATTGTCATAATTAAATTCCTTGAAATCCAAAATAGTGGGTTCATCGATATTTAAAGTTTTGACTTCTTCAATCCCACTTTTAACAATTTTAGCATCAGGATATAAAGACTCCGAATTTTTGGAACGCCTTTTAGGTAAAGGTGGATCATATTCAGTCCCATAATTATGAAGATTCATATTACAAAACAATGATTTAATAGGGGACACATCAATAACTTTTAGAACTTCATCTTTGTTATCATGGAAACTAGAAGAACACGCTTTTATAAAGCAATCGTTCTTAGCACATATCCTAGCGGTTCTTTCTTTGCACTCATCAATGGAAATTCTCATAGCTTTGATAGACTCATTGATATCATGCTTAGGTGGAATAGATATAAGTTTCAAAGAATCAACATCAAGAGAAATTCTATCAACGTTCCTGGCCAACTCATCAATCTTAAGCAATTTTTCTTCAATCAAAGCATTGAAATTCTTTTGCGAAGTAATAAATTATTTAATATTAGATTCAAAATCAGAGGGCATCTTATTAAAATTTCCATAATAATTGTTGTAGGAGTTACCATAATTATTAGAGGAATTATAACGATAAGGCCTAGGATTAAAGTTTCCTCTATACGCATTGTTACCAAAATTATTCCTACCAACAAAATTCACATCCAAAGATTCATTATTATTGTCAATCAAAGTAGAAAAAGGCATATCATTAGGATCAGAATAAACACTTTTATTAGAAAATAATTTCATAAGTTCATCCATCTTTCCACTCAAAACATTAATTTCTTCTATCGCATGCACTTTCTTATTAGTAGATCTTTCGGTGTGCCATTGAGAATAATTAACCATAATATTATCTAGGAGTTTAGTAGCTTCTCCAAAAGTGATTTCCATAAAAGTGCCTCTCGCGGCCGAATCTAAAAGGTTTCTAGAAGCAAAATTCAATCCGGCATAAATTTTTTGTATAATCATCCATGAATTCAAACCATGTGTAGGGCAATTACGTATCATTAATTTCATCCTCTCCCAAGCTTGTGCAACATGTTCATGATCAAGTTGCTTAAAATTCATAATATCGTTTCTAAGGGAGATGATCTTACCGGGAGCAAAATACTTAGAGATAAAAGCATCTTTGCACTTATTCCACGAATACTATTTTTAGGCAAAGACGAACACCAAGCTTTAGCACGATCTCTAAGCGAAAAAGGAAATAGCTTCAATTTAACAATATCATTGTCCACATCTTTCTTCTTTTGCATATCATACAAATCAACAAAGTTGTTTAGATGGGTAGCGGCATCTTCACTAGGAAGGCCGGAAAATGGATATTTCATGACAAGATTCAGCAAAGCAGCATTAATTGCACAAGATTTAGCATCGGTAAGAGGAGCAACCAGAGTGGTAATAAAATCATTGTTGTTGGTATTAGTAAAGTCACACAATTTGGTATTATCTTGAGCCATCGTGACAAGCAAGCAATCCAACACACAAGCAAACAAGAGACGGGCAAAAAGAGGCGGATAGAGAAAGAGGAGGAGGAGGGAGAGAGAGAGGGCGAATAAAACGGCAAGGGTGAAGTGGAGGAGAGGAAAACGAGAGGAAAATGGCAAATAATGTAGTGCGGGAGATAAGGGTTTGTGATGGGTACTTGGTATGTTGACTTTTGCGTAGACCCCCCCC
>NC_057803.1:623989892-624015959 GCF_018294505.1 Triticum aestivum
TGCTACCTCTTGAGCACTGCGTTGGTTTTCCCTTGAAGAGGAAAGGGTGATGCAGCAGAGCAGCGTAAGTATTTCCCTCAGTTTTTGAGAACCAAGGTATCAATCCAGTAGGAGGCCACGCACGAGTCCCTCGCACCTACAAAAACAAATAAACTCCTCGCAACCAACGCGATAAAGGGGTTGTCAATCCCTTCACGGTCACCTACGAGAGTGAGATCTGATAGATATGATAAGATAATATTTTTTGGTATTTTTATGATAAAGGGAAATAAATATACAAGTAGAATAAATGGCAAAGGAAATAACTAAGTATTTAATATTATGGAAAATAGACCCCGGGGCCATAGGTTTCACTAGTGGCTTCTCTCGAGAGCATAAATATTGTGGTGGGTGAACAAATTACTGTTGGGCAATTGACAGAATTGAGCATAGTTATGAGAATATCTAGGTGTGATCATGTATATAGGCATCACGTCCAAGACAAGTAGACCGACTCCTGCCTGCATCTACTACTATTACTCCACACATCGACCGCTATCCAGCATGCATCTAGAGTATTAAGTTCAAGAGAACAGAGTGACGCTTTAAGCAAGATGACATGATGTAGAGGGATAAACTCATGCAATATGATATAAAGCCCATCTTGTTATCCTCGATGGCAGCAATACAATACGTGCCTTGCTGCCCCTAATGTCACTGGGAAAGGACACCGCAAGATTGAACCCAAAGCTAAGCACTTCTCCCATTGCAAGAAAGATCAATGTAGTAGGCCAAACCAAACTGATAATTCGAAGAGACTTGCAAAGATAACCAATTGTACATAAAAGAATTCAGAGAAGATTCAAATATTGTTCAAAGATAAACTTGATCATAAACCCACAATTCATCGGTCTCAACAAAAACACCGCAAAAGAAGATTACATCGAAAACATCTCCACACAAGAGAGGGGGAGAACTTTGTATTGAGATCGAAAAGGAGAGAAGAAGCCATCTAGCTAATAACTATGGTGTTGATGTAGAAGCCCTCCATGATCGATACCCCCTCCGGTGGAGCTCTGGAAAAGACCCCAAGATGGGATCTCGTGGATACAGAAAGTTATGGTGGTGGAATTAGGGTTTTGGCTCCGTATCTGGTAGTTTGGGGGTATATAGGTATATATAGGAGGAAGAAGTACGTCGGTGGAGCAACATGGCCCCCACGAGGGTGGAGGGCATGCCGGGGGGTAGGCGCGCCCCCCTACCTCGTGCCTTCCTGGTTGATGTCTTGACATAGGGTCCAAGTCCTCTCGATCACGTTTGTTCCCAAAATCATGTTCCTGAATGTTTCATTCCGTTTGGACTCCGTTTGATAATCTTTTTCCACGAAACTCTGAAATAGGCAAAAAACAACAATTGTGGGCTGGGCCTCCGATTAATAGGTTAGTCCCATAAATAATATAAAAGTGTATAATAAAGTCCAATAATGTCCAAAACAGGATATAATATAGCATGGAACAATAAAAAATTATAGATACTTTGGAGACGTATCACGGACACACCATTACGCTGTGATGTTCTGGGTGGCGTGAGTTGCGAAACTATTCCACATTGTTTCAAATGTAGACCAAGCTCGTAACTCAAATATTCTCCTCCACGATCAGATCGTAGAAACTTTATTTTCTTGTTACGATGATTTTCCACTTCACTCTGAAACTCTTTGAACTTTTCAAATGTTTCAGACTTATGTTTCATTAAGTAGATATACCCATATCTGATCAAATCATCCGTGAAGGTAAGAAAATAACGATACCCGCCGCGAGCCCCAATATTCATCAGACCACATACATCAGTATGTATGATTTCCAACAAGTCTGTTGCTCGCTCCATTGTTCCAGAGAACGGTGTTTTAGTCATCTTGCCCATGAGGCATGGTTCGCAAGTACCAAGTGATTCATACTCAAGTGATTCCAGAAGTCCATCAATATGGAGTTTGTTCATCCGCTTCACACCAATATGACCCAAACGACAGTGCCACAAATAAGTTGCACTATCATTATTAACTCTGCATCTTTGGTTTCAACATTATGAATATGTGTATCACTACTATCGAGATTCAACACAAATAGACCACTCTTCAAGGGTGCATGACCATAAAAGATATTACTCATATAAATAGAACAACCATTATTCTTAGATTTAAATGAATAACCGTCTCGCATCAAACAAGATCCAGATATAATGTTTATGCTTAACACTGGCACCAAATAATTATTATTCAGGTCTAAAACTAATCCCTAAGGTAGATGTAGAGGTAGCATGCTGACGGCGATCACTTCGACTTTGGAATCATTTCCCATGCGCATCGTCACCTCATCCTTAGCCAGTCTTCGCTTAATCCGTCCGTTTCGAGTTGCAAATGTTAGCAACAGAACCAGTATCAAATACCAAGGTGCTACTGCGAGCTCTAGTAAGGTACACATCAATAACATGTATATCACATATACCTTTGTTCACCTTGCCATCCTTCTTATTCGCCAAATACTTGGGGCAGTTCCGCTTCCAGTGACCACTCCCTTTGCAGTAGAAGCACTCAGTCTCAGGCTTAGGTCCAGACTTGGGTTTCTTATCTTGAGCAACAACTTGTTTGCCGTTCTTCTTGAAGTTCCCTTTCTTCTTCCCTTTACCTTTTTCTTGACACTGGTGGTCTTGTTGACCATCAACACTTGATGCTACTTCTTGATTTCTACCTCCGCAGCCTTTAGCATTGCGAAGAGCTCGGGAATTGTCTTATCCATCCCTTGCATATTATAGTTCATCACAAAGCTCTTGTAGCTTGGTGGCAGAGATTGAAGAACTCTGTTAATGACACTATCAACTGGAAGATTAACTCCCAGCTGAGTCAAGTGGTTATGATATCCAGACATTCTGAGTATATGTTCACTGACAGAACTATTCTCCTCCATCTTGCAGCTGTAGAACTTATTGGAGACTTCATATCTCTCAATCCGGGCATTTGCTTGAAATATTAGCTTCAACTCCTGGAACATCTCATATGCTCCATGACATTCAAAACGTTGTTGAATTCCCGGTTCTAAGCCGTAAAGCATGGAACACTGAACTATTGAGTAGTTATCAGCTTTGCTCTGCCAGACGTTCATAACATCTAGCATTGCTCCTGCAGCGGGTTTGGCACCCAGCGGTGTTTCCAGGATGTAATTCTTTTGTGCGGCAATGAGGATAATCCTCAAGTTACGGACCCTGTCCGTGTAATTGCTACCATCATCTTTCAACTTTGCTTTCTCAAGGAACACATTAAAATTCCATGGAACAACAGCACGTGCCATCTATCTACAATAACATAGACAAGCAAAATACTATCAGGTACTCAGTTCATGATAAATTTAAGTTCAATTAATCATATTACTTAAGAACTCCGACTTAGATAGACATTCCTCTAATCATCTAAGTGATCACGTGATCCATATCAACTAAACCATAACCGATCATCACGTGAAATGGAGTAGTTTTCAATGTTGAACATCACTATGTTGCTCACATCTACTATATGATTCATGCTCGACCTTTCGGCCTCAGTGTTCCGAGGCCATATCTGCATATGCTAGGCTCGTCAAGTTTAACCTGAGTATTCTGCGTGTGCAAAACTGTCTTACACCCGCTGTAGATGAACGTTGAGCTTATCACACCCGATCATCACATGGTGTCTCGGCACGACGAACTTTGGCAACGGTGCATACTCAGGGAGAACACTTTTACCTTGAAATTTAGTGAGAGATCATCTTATAATGCTACCGTAAAACAAAGCAGAATAAGATGCATAAAGGATAAACATCACATGCACTCAATATAAGTGATATGGTATGTCCATCATCATCTTGTGCCTTTGATCTTCATCGGCACCTGCAAGCTGGTTTTGGAAGTATCTGTGAGTCACGGGGACTCAGTAATCTCACACCCTCGCGATCAAGACTATTTAAGCTTATGGGTAGGGTAAAAGGTATGAGGTGGAGCTGCAGCAAGCAACTAGCATATTTGGTGGCTAACATACGCAAATGAGAGCAAGAAGAGAAGGCAAAAGCACGATCGAACAACTATGATCAAGAAGTGATCCTAGAGCAACCTACGTCAAGCATTACTCCAACACCGTGTTCACTTCCCGGACTCCGCCGAGAAGAGACCATCACGGTAACACACGCGGTTGATGTATTTTAATTAAGGTCAACTTCGGGTTTTCTACAACCAGACACTAACAAATTCCCATCTGCCCATAACCGCGGGCACGGCTTTCGAAAGTTCAAAACCCTACAGGGAAGTCCCAACTTAGCCCATGACAAGCTCTCACGGTCAACGAAGGATATTCCTTCTAGCAGGAAGACTCGATCAGACTCGGAATCCCGGTTACAAGACATTTCGACAAGGTAAAACTAAACCAGCAATACCGCCCGAATGTGCCGACAAATCCCGATAGTAGCTGCACATATCTCTTTCTCAGGGCACACTCAGATTGTCTTAGGTACGGGTAGGCCAACCCAGAGTTGCCCCTGGTGGCCACTGGCAGCTGACAGTTTGGACCAACACTCAGAGGAGCACTGGCCCGGGGTGGTTAAAATAATGATGACCCTTGAGTCTGCAGAACCCAAGGGAAAGAAAAGGGGTAGGTGGCGAATGGTAAAACCAATGTTGGGCATTGCTGGAGGAGTTTTACTCAAGGCGAACTGTCAAGGGGTTCCCATTATAACCCAACCGCGTTAGGAACGCAAAATCCAGGAACATAACACCGATATGACGGAAACTAGGGCGGCAAGAGTGGAATAAAACACTAGGCATAAGGCCAAGCCTTCCACCCTTTACCAAGTATATAGATGCATTAAATAAATAAGATATATTGTGATATCCCAACAAGTAAACATGTTCCAACAAGGAACAACATCTCCATGTTCCAACAAAGAACAAACTTCAATCTTCACCTGCAACTAACAACGCTATAAGAGGGGCTGAGCAAAGCGGTAACATAGCCAAACAATAGTTTGCTAGGACAAGGTGGGTTAGAGGCTTGGTTCAAACAATATGGGAGGCATGATAAGCAAGTGGTAGGTATCGCAGCATAGGCATAGAAAAAGAGCGAGCAACTAGCAAGCAAAGATAGAAGTGATTTCGAGGGTATGGTCATCTTGCCTGAAATCCCGCAAGGAAGAAGAACGCGTCATGAAGAAGACACACGGGCGAAGACGAACGGGTCCTCACAAACACGACGTAATATAATCCAACCCGAAGAAGCAAACACCGGAAAGAAGCACACAACATAGTAAACAACCACCACATAGACATGGCATGATGCACAACCAAGTATGATGCATGTCGGGTTTAATGAGGCATGTCATGGCAACATGCACAAACAATACTACAAGTTAAATGGAGCTCAATATGCATCGGGATGCATATTGACAAAACACCACATGACTTATTTGGTTCTCTCTCGTTTATGTACCCAACAAGATTAAATGTTCTTAGCATGGCAAGAGGGTGAAGCAAATGAAAACTACCTATCTAGTCAAGTTTAAATGAGGCCGGAAACAACGAACAACAATTCTGGAAACTCCTCATATGCATGTATTAGGTTTGGTACTGATCTGCCCTAAACATAATTTTAGAGTTGTTAGGCATGCAAAACAAGTACACCATGTTAAACTAGGCATTTTTCTACCCCATCTACATATAAAATTTGTTAGGTTTGGAGCTACAGTTTTTTAGTTATGAATTAAAACATTTTAACATGTTATTTAAGAAAATTTAAACAAACAGCATTTTAAACATTTTAAACATAGATGAAAGTTGCATATTATTAAACTAGATGAAAATCTAAGCAAGTTTCATATATAAGTTATTTGCAAAAGATGCACGGTTGAGAAGTTATTAAATGTATGAAGTTCAAGGGGTTTTCTGTAAAACTACAATACCCTGAAAAATAGACAAAATCACAGATCTAAAAAAACTACACTGGGCTGAAACAGAGGCTAGCCCAACATGCATAGGGTAGAGGGACTGGAGGGGAACTGCTCACTTCGGCCCAAGGCCCAGGCCGACGGTGAACAAGGGAGGCGCGCTGGACCTTGGCGCTAGACGGTGGAGGCGGCCCAGGGGGCGCGGTCGAGCAGACGCGGTCAACGCGAGCGGTTGCCTCGCTCGTTCTCCTCGCGCACAGAGACGAGCGGGAGGAGCAGAAGCAGGGCACGACGGAGGCAGGGGACTGCAGGACGGGCTGCTCCGGCGGAAGAGGCGCAGGGACTTGCCAGTCCGGCGGCGGCTAGAACGGACGGATCGTGCCTTGGGGCACCGGATCCGGTGGGTGGTGGAGCTCCATGGGCGGCGACTCTGCGGCTTGGTGCCGGGAGGAGATGGCGCTACCTGCGAACGCCATGAGAGACAGAGATCGTGAGAGAGAGAAGGAAGGAGAGGAAGCTGCGTGGGAGACGGGAAGGAGCAAGGACGGTCTGAGGGCGGGCTGCTCCGGCGGAAGACATGTGCCATGGAATCGATCCACGACGAAGGGTTGGAACAGGGAGGCGGCTTGGAGTTTCCGGCGATGATGATGAGCGAGGCAAGGCGGGCATGGCGAGACTGTTAACCGACTCCACAACCACGGTTCCAGGGAGGCACGGCTCTGGCGGGCAGGGGCCGGAGATGAGGTACGGAAGGACGGCTTCCATGGCCTCCTCACGTTCCTGTAGAAAGAGAGAAAATAGAGAGATTTGAGAAGGGAGGGAGCAACGAGATGAACAGGGAGAAAGGAGGGATGGAGCGGGGGCGCGGGCTCCTGCTGGAGCGGCGGCTGGATGGAGCCGATGGTGGTAGGGCGAGCGCTGGTTGGACCGGCGCTGAGAACAAGGTGGAGGTGCGGTTGCTGCGGGAGGAGATCCCGATGTGGATTTGGAAAGCGGCGGCGGGCAACGGGACACATCTCCTAGATTTTAGGGTTTGTCCAAAAAGACTAGGAGTGGAGTATAAATACATCACAGATTAGGTTAGGGGCTACCTCGTCCCTCCGACCGTAATTGGACGATCGCGAATAAAATATCTAGGAAGCCCAAATAAGAAAACGGTGACGTTTTGTAGATGTTTGTGGATGATCCGGATCCAACGGTGACGACTGCCCGGGTCGGGTCCGGGACAATTTCGGGCGCGCACGTGAGGGGTTAGATGCACTGTGCAGAGAGGGTTTCGGACCGTGCGGTTGCATCGGGCAACTCCGGAAGCGAAGAGGGGAAGGAGGATAGACTAGGTGGGCTGTGGCGAGACTGCGAGGGGGAGAAGAGAGAGAGGGCCCGACATCTGTTTCTGGAGACCGAAAACGTCTGACGTTAGACCGGCTATATTGCCGCTATAGTTTAACGGTTGGGCTATCAAACGAGCTCCGAATGCGACGAAACTTGGCGGGCGACCTACTAACAACATAACAACACCGCACGCCAACTTTCAACCCATTCCGAGAACATTTTCCGGCCACTTATAAAATAATAAACCGGACATGCCGCGGGCGCGTGCAAGTGTGTCTGGGCTCAGAACGGACAACAGACGAAACGAGGAGACCGAGACGAATGCAAGTTTTGAAAACATGATGATGCAATGCACATGATGACATGATAAGATGCAACACGCAAGCAAATGACATGGCAACAACGGCGAATAACTGGACGACAACTGGCACATCGGTCTCGGGGCGTTACAAACATGCCCTGCAAAAACAAGTTAGACATCCTCTACTTTGTTGTTGCAAGTTTTACATGGCTGCTGATATGTCTCCAACGTACCTATAATTTTTGATTGTTCCATGCTATTATATTATCAACCTTGGATGTTTTATATGCATTTATATGCTATTTTATACGATTTTTGGGACTAACCTATTAACCTAGAGCCCAGTGCCCGTTTCTGTTTTTTTCCTTGTTTTAGAGTATCGCAGAAAAGTAAAATCAAACGGAGTCCAATTGACCCGAAACTTCACGGAACTTATTTTTGGACCAGAAGAAGCCCACGGAGTATCGGAGTTGGACCAGGAGAGTCCTGGGCTGCCCACGAGGGTGGGGGCACGCCCCCTACCTCGTGGACAGCTCGGAGGTCCACCGACGTACTTCTTCCTCCCATATATACCCATATACCCTAAAAACTTCGAAGAGCATAATAGATCGGGAGTTCCGCCGCAAGAAGCCTCTGTAGCCACCAAAAACCAATCTAGACCCGTTCCGGCACCCTGCCAGAGGGGGAATCCCTCTCCGGTGGCCATCTTCATCATCCCGGCGCTTTCCATGACAAGGAGGAAGTAGTCCACCCTCGGGGCTGAGGGTATGTATCAGTAGCTATGTGTTTGATCTCTCTCTCTCTCTCTCGTGTTCTTGAGGTGGTACGATCTTGATGTATCGTGAGCCTTGCTATTATAGTTGGATCTTGTGATGTTTCTCCCCCTCTACTCTATTGTAATGGATTGAGTTTTCCCTTTGAAGTTATCTTATCGGATTGAGTCTTTAAGTATTTGAGAACACTTGATGTATGTCTTGCGTGGGATACCCATGGTGACAATGGGGTATTCTATTGATCCACTTGATGTATGTTTTGGTGATCAACTTGCGGGTTCCGCCCATGAACCTAGGCATAGGTTTTGGCACATGTTTTCGTCTTGACTCTCCGGTAGAATCTTTGGGGCACTCTTTGAGGTACTTTGTGTTGGTTGAATAGATGAATCTGAGATTGTGTGATGCATATCATATAATCATACCCACGGATACTTGAGGTGACATTGGAGTATCTAGGTGAAATTAGGGTTTTGGTTGATTTGTGTCTTAAGGTGTTATTCTAGTACGAACTCTAGGGCTATTTGTGACACTTACAGAAATAGCCCAACGGATTGATTGGAAAGAATAACTTTGAGGTGGTTTCGTACCCTACCATAATCTCTTCGTTTGTTCTCAGCTATTAGTGACTTTGGAGTGACTCTTTGTTGCATGTTGAGGGATAGTTATGGATCCAATTATGTTATTATTGTTGAGAGGACTTGCACTAGTGAAAGTATGAACCCTAGGCCTTGTTTCAACGCATTGCAATACCGTTTGTGCTCACTTTTATCATTAGTTACCTTGCTGTTTTTATATTTTCAGATTACAAAAACCATTATCTACTATCCATATACCACTTGTATCACCATCTCTTCGCCGAACTAGTGCACCTATACAATTTACCATTGTATTGGGTGTGTTGGGGACACAAGAGACTCTTTGTTATTTAGTTGCAGGTTTGCTTGAGAGAGACCATCTTCATCCTACGCCTCCTACGGATTGATAAACCTTAGGTCATCCACTTGAGGGAAATTTGCTACTGTCCTACAAACCTGTGTACTTGGAGGCCCAATAACTTCTACAAGAAGAAGGTTGTGTAGTAGACATCAAGCTCTTTTTCGGCGCCGTTGCCGGGGAGGTTAGCACTTGAAGGTATATCTTTAGATCTTTCAATCAAGTCTTTTAGTTTCTTGTTTTATCACTAGTTTAGTTTATAAAAGAAAACTACAAAAAATGGAATTAGGTTGCCTCATATGCATCATCTCTTTAATATCTTTCGTGAGTATGATGGAAAGGAAAATTGTGCCAAAGTGTTAGAAGAAGAATGCATTAAAATGTTTGGCACTAAATCTTTGAATGATGAGCATGATTGCAATGTTGTTAGTATGAACTCCTTGAATATCCATAGTACTAATGATGATTGCACTAGTTATGATGTCTCCTATAAACATGTCAATTTTTGTGGAGTGCATTGGGTTTGCATGTACACACCAAATAGGGAAGATAGATATTGCAAGAGGCATAAGAATTTAGAAACTAAATTGTTGCAATAAAGGCTAGATGTTTGTGCTAAAAATTTAAATTTTCTTGGCCATACTTGTGAACTTTGCAATGAACGGGGTCATTTAACTATCTGATGCAAATTGTTTCATGATCCAATCGTGTCCAAAAATTGTGATGACTTGATTTCCCTTGCACATTATAATGAACTTAGTTTGCTTAATGGTTACGAAGAAATGAAGCGTATAACTAAGCATCTTCTAGAATTTTCCCATTATAAAGTTCTTGATTTTGATCTAGAAGAAATTTATATGTATTGTGCGGATTGAACCCACACATGATAAGGAGCTCCCAACAGAGGATTGAACCCACACATGATGTGGTGAAGAAGAAGAAAATAAAAAGGAAGAGAGGTAAAAAGGTATCTCTCCCAAATGATGTTGCTCCTATTACTCCTTGTGATGATTACGATTGGGAAGATAATGATACTTCTTATGATCTTGAAAATCTTTTTGGCACTTGCTTGGAAGAATATGATAATTGCTATACTATTGGTGCTATCAATACTATTAATGATGAAAGTGATTATGCTTATGATATGAAAAGGGCCAAGCTTGGGGATTCTATGTTTGATGAAGATGATGTTTTTGAGAATAAATTTTCTGCAATTAATGTTAATCCCAAGCTTGGGGATGCTACGTTTAATGAAGATGATATTTTTAGTCTCCCAAGTTTTGGTATGCAAATTTATAATGATGATAGCATGCCTCCTACTTATTATGATAATTATGAAAGTGGATTTGGAGAGGTCATGACTTTATTTAGTAATGATTCCACTATCTTGGAAGAGGTTTCAATTGATTATGATGAGAACAAAGTTGCTACTTATGATAATTATTGTGATGATACACTACAAAAAATACACTTCCGTGATGATACGTGTTTGTCACAGTAGGTCCCGTTTTCTTTCATGCATGTACATCCATGACAAATTTATGAAAGAATCAAGATAGTCATACCTGTGCTGTCGTAGAAGTGTGCCATGACATTACCAAAATTATCATCACGGAAGTGTCCACTTTCATGACGATAAATCGCGCGTCACAGAAGTGCTTTCGTCAAGGGTGATCGATACGTGGCATCCACTGTAACGGAACGCCGTTAAGCTATCTGGTTGGGTTTTGGATCCGATAACCCGTTAACAGCCCCAACCAATGGGGATTTTCCACGTGTAAAATCATCATTGGCTGGAGGAAACACGTGTCGGCTCATCGCTGGGACAGGTGTCATCCACTCATTGGACAGAAGGTGCCTATGATACGTCGACACGTGGCATGGCCCAACAGAGGCCCATTCCTGTGAATAGGCCGGCCCGTTTGACTTGGTCAAAAGGTGGCGGGCCGGCCCATGGAAAGCTTGTTAATGTCATGTTGGCATATAGCCCATTTACAGCCCGCTAACCCAAGGCCCTTTACGCCCTATTCGAATTAGGCCCAGTAGCGTCATCTGGGCCATCCAATATGATTCCAGCCCATTTTCACTTCTAGCCCATGTATGGCCCATGACGTCCTTCGGCCCATATGAGGCCCTATGTAACTATTGGCCTATTAACGGCCCGTGGTGAAACTGGCCCGTAATGAACAGTGTATCAGTTTACACCCATTAACAGCCCGTGGTGAAACTGGCCCGTAAAGAACAGTGTATCACTTTATACCCATTAACGGCCCGTTATTCCGTTGGGCCGTTTCCAGCCCATGTTATCTTTCGGCCTTCTCAGAGCCCATTTATTCTTGGGCTATTTTCCAGCATGCTTTTACTTACGGCCCATTACTGTCATTTTCTGCTTGTGGGCCAAATTCAACTTGTGGTTACAGTCGGCCCGTTTGTGGTCCGTTATTACATTGGGCCGTTTTCATAGCGTCATCAAATACGGCCTATTAACGATGGCCCGTTATGGTCGGCCCATGAATGGATGATTCGAGCTCTAGCCCGTGTACGGCCAGAATGCGGTCTGTTTGGCCCATGTTTGGCCAATCGATCATACGGCCCGTATAAGGCCCATTGATGATACGACACATAGAAGGCCCATTGTTTCTACGGCCCGTAGAAGGCCCATTGTTTCTACGGCCCGTAGAAGGCCCACTGTTTATACGACCCTAGAAGGCCCACTGTTTCTACAGCCCGTAGGAGGCCCAGTGTCACAACGGTAAATATTAGCCCATGGTTATTGTGGCCTAGTTTTAAAAAATAGGTTATTGCAGCCACTAGCAAACCGCAGAAAAAGAATTGCACTGACTACAAGCAAACAAATAAACAAGACAACAAGGAAATAAATAAGCAAGCAACTTACACTAGGCTATCACGGCTATTACACATATTACATCCACTGGGCATCAATGTTCGCCACCAGTGAAAATATAGGGAACACAATAGCATATAAACGTCGCAGCAAAACAAGTCCAGAACTGAAACCACTTCAGAAGAGCTCAAGAAACAATATTACCCATAATGCTGGCAAGATTCTTAGCAAGCTTATTAACTTTCTCTTGTTTGGCGCTTAAGTCATCCAGCGCTTGCTGTTGCACCAGAAAGTATGCATCTGAATTCTGCAGGGACTTCCTCAGTCCTTCGGCTTCCTGTCGCATAACATCTGATCGATGTCTTTCAACTTGAAGTTGAGACTCAAGAAGCTGAACTGATTCTCGCAACGAGTTCGAAGAGCTGGTGCCAGCAGTGGTAGCCAGTAACTCGAACACTACATCAAGACAGGACTTTGGGGTTGTCTTAGTGTCTTCAATATAGTTTTTATCGGCTTTCTTGGAGACCAACAGGAATGTCTCACTATCTTGAACCTTATCTACATTACTTCCTTTACCATTGCATAACAGGGTACTCTTGTCCAATATTTTATCCGCATTCTAAAAGAGAAACAAACAAACACATCTTAGGTTTACAATGTAGTATATGAAACTCATTTTGGTAAACCAGTTCAGTAGTAAGGTGGACAGGATAACAGCATGAAACAAACATATATCTATGTAGTATGATCACTGTATGGTCTATATCATTCTAGTTTATGTTGCCAAATCAAGATAGATATAGTTCGAATCATATCTATTTAAGACAAAGCAGCACAGACAGGATATAAGTGTGAGAAACTACACAGCAATAACAACACTTGTAATGTGCATGGCATGAGAACATAACTGTTTATTCAATTGAAACTAAAATCAACATAGAGCAAGTTACAATAGCAAATAGCCAAACACGTTGAAGAAACAGGTTTAAAACATACTTGTTGCGCCATTGGAGTTTCAATTGCATCCTTCAAATTTGAAATTAGTTGGTATCAGTAAATATAGTGATGCAAGAGCAAAGTAGTATGAACCATAGCTACGCAACCTGACCTGAGAACAATTCTTCTTCTGCTTTAAGCGTTGACTTTGGGTTCAGAGTGTTGGTCCTCGTGATTTGGGCACTACAGTTGCCTTACTAACTGCTCGTGTTTGGGTGCTCTGTGGTGGAGACGGTGGTGTGTCAACGGGAACTGGGTGTCTATCTACTGGGGTTGGGGTTAGAAGGGGTGTAGCTGGTTCTCTGTCCAACCGGGTAGGGGTACAATCTGCATGAGTGTGGGTTATGTGTGGTGGGGCTGGTTCTTGGGAAAGTACAACCGTGGTTCTATCTACATCGACAGGTAGCACGATCTTTTTCTGAAGACCGTGTTTTTACTCCCACAGATACTGCCATCACTCCCTCCAATTGAAATGGCTGATAAACAAGAGAAGTAATTGAATGTACAAACATTGTAAGATAGACAGGTGCAATGGATAGTAGGGAAGAAAACATGGCATGAAATAATTCACATTTATGTTGTCTAAGCAAACAGAATAGCAGGACATAATTTCACATATATGATGGCTAATTAAATAGGATAGCATGACACAATTTCACATGTATGATGGCTAACTAAACAGGATAGAATGACATACTTCAAAATATGATGACTATGTAAACAGGATGACATGATATAACTATACGATGTGTCTATTAAAGTGGTTGGCATGCCATAAATCACAAACATGCCGTCGACGGAAACATGATGGCATGATATAATTCATGGATAGAATGACATAATTTAAAATATGATGACTATGTAAATAGGATGATATGATATAACTATATTATGTCTTTAGAAAATGGGTTGGCATGCCATAATTCAGATACATGCTGTCTATGTAAACATCATGGCATGACATAATTCAAATATATGATTTATATACTAAGGAAGTGAGCAGAGGGCAATCGCATATATGATGTGTTAACTAAGGAGATGGCATTCAATATTGTGTATATGATGTAAAAACTAAGCATTGCAATACAACATATGCATTATATGAGTAATATAACCCTGCCAAGTTTGAGCATACACCTCAGGGGGATAATAGGACTGGTCATCTGCCTCTGAATCCTCCTCTGAAGAGCTATCTGTAACCAGCAAGATATCTGCTTCAGCAGGTAGCATTGTCTGCTCTGAAGACCTTGTTTTCACTCCAAATTTCTCCATCATCAATTCAAATGGCTGATGCACAGGAAGAGCAGTTGAATATACAAACATTATCGACAAAAGCAATGAGAAATACAAAAAAAGGATGGCATGATATAATTCACATATATGATGCTTGCCTAAACAGCATGGCATTGCATAATTCACATACATAGTGCCTTGTAACAAGATAACATTGCAGAATTCACATATATAATGTCTTGCAACAAGATGGCATTGCATAATTCACATATATGGTAATTAGACACTAAACAGGTGGCATTCACACAAAGCATGTCTAAACTAAGCAAATGACATAGCAATGCAAGATACCATACACACGATATGTGGAACATAACCCTGCCAAGTTAGGACATGCACCTCGGGGGGGGGGGATATGACTGGTCATCTGTCTCTGAATCCTCCTATGAGGAGCTATCGGTAACAACCAAGACATGCGCTTCGTCAGATAGAATTGTCTGCTCTGAAGACCTTGTTTCCACTCCAGATTTTTCCATGACCGTGCCGAATGGCTGATGCACAGGAAGAGTAATTGAATGTACTAAAATTGTTGACAAATTTAACATGTAATAAAAAATGATGGAATGATATAATTCACATATAAGATGACTGGCTAACCAGGGTGGCATTACAAAATTCACATATATGATGCCTGGCTAGACAAGATGGCATTGCATGATTCACACATACGATAAAGAAACTAAACAGATGGCATTGACACAAAGCATGTCTAAACTAAGCAGATGACATCTTTACTGTATACAGTAAGCAATGCAAGGCACCATATGTATGATATTACCAACATCAGCATGCCAAGTTAGAGCGAAGACCTCATGAGGTAAATAGGGGTGGTCTTCTCCTTCTGAATCCCCCTCAGAACAGTTATCTTCCTCTTGATTACGATCTGAAATGGGTGGATGGGGGCTGCCTTTGCCCACCATGGAACGACGTCTGCATGAAATTTTATTGCCACGCAAGGCTCGTCTCTTTTGCTCTACATGATCAGTTCCATTGTGTACAATAACTGGCATGCATAGGAATAAAACATAGTGAGATTATGTAAGGAGTGCATGCAGAATGTGGATAGACCGAAAACCAATGATAACAGGCAGATAATAGCTTTAGTTAAAAAATATAGATAATGGCTCCTTTAATGTTTGTTTGCAACCAACATGAAACTCATGGTAGACACCAGAGATTAACCAGATAGTAGACAGATAGTACTGATTGCTGCCCCAATATGTACCCCACAACCATTTAAAAACTCAAGTTTCAGCATTAGTTTGGACCTGACTCGGAGTCTAATAGGTGAACACGATGATAATGTAGCATGTCATCATATTAAGCGACGCATAACGTAAGCAGACACGGAAGAGTGCGACCTCTCTTGCGGACCCGTGTAGTCCTCAAGGTCATCTGCTCAGTTGATGATGGTAATGTAGTTTCCGTGGCTGCCGGCGGTGGGGAAGAAGATCTAAGGTGGCGAAAGACAGTCTGGAGAGCGGATCCCTGCCGTGGTGAACCCTTCCGTCATTGGAGCAGCTGAGCTGGGGTGGAACACAGCGCCGCAGGAGCAGGACAAACCACACAAGGTTTTCTTTGACACATATCTGTAACAGAAGTAATTGAGTAAGGGCTTGTTTGAATATGAGGATTCTAACAATGCAGGGATAGGAAATAGAAAGGAATAGGATAGGAATGCACGTGCAAAACAGAGAATTTAAAAACACATGATTTCTGCCAATCTGGGTGTTTGATTCACAACAATTGGAAGATCACAGGATGCAAAAAAGCATGGTGAGATTAAGTCAAACCACAAGAAAATGTATGGTTATAATGCTATTATGCTACTATCTCTTAGTCTTGTGCTTGATGAATAGGAATATGAAAAGGAGGAGAAGTGGAAATTAGAATTCCTACGGGTTTTCTTTCAAGGAGACACTAAAGGAACAAATCCTACAGTTTTCCTTTGCTCCATTCCTTTGCACCAAATTCATGAAAAGTAGTACCATAGGAAACTTTCCAATTCCGATGTTTTTCATTCACTTTTCCTTTCAAGCACTGGAGATTCTAGTAGGCAGGTTTGAGCAAGGAAAATCCTACACTAAAAAAATGTTTTTGTGCTAGTTCTATTACTTTGGACCCAGGGCACTGCCATACTAGCTCAACTCCCAGGCCCATTGACAAATGCACAGAGATAAATAATGATGGCGTTCAAGAGAGTCCATCACGGATAGCTAAGTTGCCTGGTACCTCACTGCTTGTCATATAGTAGGATAAAATAATCGTATTTCCCATTACTAAGAGTGCTCAGTGGACAATATATATAACATGTAGAGTAAAAAAGAGATGCAACAAGTGTACAACCTCTTTGGCGAAGCCATGTCGATCTCAGCGTGATTGGGTTGGCCGGTGAGGATGCTCTGGCTAATTTGGCTATCGGAGGAGGGGAAGAAGATCTTAGGCATCTGGAGATGGAGCCCGAGGTACTGCTCCGCTGTGACGGAGGGTTTCGTCGTTGGAGCAGCTCCGGTGAGTTGTACTACACCGAGTGAGGGAGTCCTGGATTAGGGGGTGTTCAGATAGCCAGACTAAACCTTCAGCCGGACTCCTGGACTATGAAGATACGAGATTGAAGACTTCGTCCCGTGTCTGGGAGGGACTTTTCCTTGGCGTGAAAGGCAAGCTTGGCGATACGGATATACAGATCTCCTACCATTGTAACCGACTCTATGTAACCCTAACCCTATCCGGTATCTATATAAACCGGAGGGTTTTAGTCTGTAGGACAACATACACATCAACAATCATACCATAGGCTAGCTTCTAGGGTTTAGCCTCTCCGATCTCGTGGTAGATCTACTCTTGTACTACCCATATCATCAATATTAATCAAGTAGGACGTAGGGTTTTACCTCCATCAAGAGGGCCCGAACCTGGGTAAAACTTCGTGTCCCTTGCCTCCTGTTACCATCCTACCTAGACGCATAGTTACGGGACCCCCTACCCGAGATCCGCCGGTTTTGACACCGACATTGGTGCTTTCATTGAGAGTTCCTCTATGCCGTCGCCGTCAGGCTCGATGGCTCCTACGATCATCAATAGCGATTCAGTGCAGGGTGAGACCTTCCTCCCCGGACAGATCTTCGTCTTCGGCGGCTTCGCACTGCGGGCCAATTCACTTGGCCGTCTGGAGCAGATCGAAAGCTACGCCCCTGGCCGTTAGGTCAGATTTGGAAGTTTAAACTACACGGCTGACATCCGCGGGGACTTGATCTTTGATGGATTCGAGCCACTGCCGAGCGCGACGCACTGTCCCAACGAGCATGATCTAGCTCCGCCGCCGAACAGTGCCCTGGAGGCCGCACCCGCATCAGCTTCGACCCTTAATTCGGAGCCAACTGCGCCGATTGAGGATGCGCGGTTGGACGCCACCTCGGGGGCTGCGATACCAACGGCGATTGAGCAGAACACAAGCCCCGTACTCTGCGAGACTCGTGACTCCAAGGAGCCGGACTCCTCTCTAGACTTCGAACCCTCCGCGCCCCTGCCGATCGAATCCAATTGGGCGCCGATTATGGAGTTTACTACCGCGGACATCTTTCAGCACTCGCCTTTCGGCGACATTCTGAAGACACTGAAGTATCTCTCTTTATCAGGAGAGCCCAGGCCGGACTATGGTCAGCAAGGTTGGAATTCGGACGATGAAGAAATTCAAAGCCCACCCACCACCCACTTTGTAGCCACTGTCGATGATTTAACCGACATGCTTGACTTTGACTTCGAAGACATCGACGGTATGGACGCTGATGAAGGAGACGATGAAGAACCAGCGCCTATTAGGCCCTGGAACGCCACCTCGTCATATGACGTATACATGGTGAACGCACCAAGAGATGACGACGAGGAGCGGAAGGACGCACCGAAAGTTTGTTCCCTCGAGAAGCAGTCAAAGCGGCGACGCAAGCGCCGCCCCAAATCCCGCCTTGACAGAAATAGCGATCATACAGACCCAGCGCTGGAGCAGGGCGAACCGCTGCCGGACAACGGCAATCCGGATAATCAAACCGAACAAACAAATCCTATCAAGGCTAATGGTCCGGACGACATAACGCCGGACAGGCACCCGGAGCAGCAGACTGCCCGTAAAAGGCTTGTTGCCACCGCGAGGAGTCTAAAAAAGCAGAAGCAAAGGCTCAAAGCTGCTCAAGACACACTCCAAATCAGATGGAGTAAAATACTCAACACTGCAGCATGGTACGGCGACAATCGCCCCTCCAAGAGCTATCCAAAGCGGAAGCTGCTACCCGAATTCGATGAGGAGGCCTCAAAACCCCCACAAACAAATATCAAAGCAGCCACCTGGTCGGATAGACGACCCCTCTACCAACACAGATCGGCATACAACGCCGCTCACAATACAATACGCGACCCATGCGAGGGCTCGCACCCAAAGGATGGCGTAACAAGATCCATCTATGGACCATGCAAGCGCGCCCCAGCATACAATGCAACACAACAAACATCCGAACAACACGGTACACCCAGCTACAGGGGTGCCGCACACCCCCTATGTTTCACCGACGAGGTGCTGGACCACGAATTTCCAGAAGGATTCAAGCCCGTAAACATAGAGGCATACGACGGAACAACAGACCCTGGGGTCTGGATTGAGGACTACATCCTTCATATCCATATGGCTCGAGGAGATGATCTCCACGCCATCAAGTACCTACCCCTCAAGCTCAAAGGGCCAGCTCGTCACTGGCTCAAAGGCCTACCCGAAAGCTCCATTGGAAGTTGGGAAGAGCTCGAAGACGCCTTTTGGGAAAAATTTCAAGGGACTTATGTCTGACCTCCGGATGCGGACGATTTGAGTCATATAACTCAACAGCCCGGAGAGTCAGCCCGAAAGCTTTGGAACAGGTTTCCTACTAAAAAGAACCAGATTGTCGACTGTCCGGACACCGAAGCCTTGGCAGCTTTCAAGCATAGCGTCCGTGACAAATGGCTCGCCAGACACCTCGGCCAAAATAAGCCGAGAACGATGGCCGCACTAACAAACCTCATGACCCGCTTTTGCGCGGGTGAGGACAGCTGGCTAGCCAGATGCAGCACCAGCGACCCAAGCACATCTGAAGTTAGAGATGGAAACAGGAAATCACGGTGCAACAGCAATTACAAACGCCGGAATAAAGAAGACAGCACGAAGGGCATGGCAGTAAATGCCGGATTCAAAAGCTCTCGGCCAGGTCAAAAGTCACCCCCTAAAGGCACCAGGGATGAATTGTCTAGCCTCAACAAAATTCTGGACCAAGTATGTCAGATTCATAGTACCCCTGGCAAACCTGCTAATCATACCCACAGATAATGTTGGGTCTTCAAGCAGTCCGGCAAGCTCAACGCCGTACACAAGGGGGGGGGATACACCAAGTGAAGACGAGGACGAGCCCCCCAAGCAAGACACGGGGGAACAAAAGAAATTTCCACCAGAAGTCAAAACAGTAAACGTGTTACACGTAATCAAGGAAAAAAATAACGGGGCACTCCCAGGAAAATATACCCAAGTGCCTGTCACCACGAAGTCCTACCACTGGTCATCTCAACCGATCACTTTCGACCATCGCGATTACTCAGCAAGTATCCGACACGCAGGATGGGCTGCCCTGGTATTAGACCCAGTAATTGGCGGATATCACTTCACAAGAGTCTTGATGGACGGCGGCAGTAGCCTAAACCTAATATATCAGGATACAGTCCGTGGGATGGCGTTAGACCCAACACAAATTCGCCATAGCAATACTACCTTTAAAGGAGTAACGCCAGGCCCAGGGGCTCATTGTACGGGCTCCCTCCTACTACAAGTTATATTCGACTCCCCCGATAACTTCCGTCGCGAGCATTTAACTTTCCCCATCGCTCCGTTTCAAAGTGGCTATCAAGCACTGCTCGGACGTGCAACTTTCGCTCGCTTTAATGCAATACCACACTATGCCTCCCTCACACTCAAGATGCCCGGTCCATGTGGCATCATTATAGTGCACGGAAATATCGAGCGATCTCTGCGCGCCGAAGAGAGTGAGGCTGCCTTGGCAGCCACACACTAAAGGCGCCCGGACAAGCGAAAGCATCCAATAGGTCGTCAAGACCTCAGATACAACTAATCAAGTCCGGTGCCGCTATTTATACGGAATAAGTGGTCACAGCCCCCATTTGTCAATACAAGGGGCTCAACGCGCGCAGACAAGTGGCAACTTCTTATCATCTTGAAATATACATGGTTTCTTTAAAAACTATCTTTTTGCACAACAACTTTTTCACTTAACTTCCTCTCTTTTATAGACGATCATCGTGCCACACCCATCCACGATACGGCACAACGGAGACACAGGCGCAGACGTGCAGCAGGGACCTGCTCCAAGGATTCTTTTTAGATTAAGACCCTGCGTAAACCTTTTTTACTGTCTCTTGTTGATACATATCCACCCTTGAGAAGGATGCTGGCATCTTGTCATGTGGCCACGCCAGAACAATGCGCGTACCTGGACACAGGGGCTTCTTACAAAGGCCACTATTTAGGCCCGGTTTATACCACAAAGACCGAATACCTTAGGAAGTGTTCAGCGTCGCGAGTTTGGCCCTATATGCATCAGCTCCGAATCATTGTCTTTGGTCAAATGTTGGGTTTGCCTGACTCCTTTGTTTTGGTGCCTTACGTTCCGCCTTGCCGGCTAAGGTAGCACCTGGAGAACTACTGCGATTGTGCCCTGGTTCATCCAGATGAGCACCTCAGTAGAGAAAGCCGAAAACTGACTGTCATGATATAGGGTGAGACTGGTCAACCATTCAATGACCTGTGGGAATGTTAGAATTCCTCCGCCTTAACGAAGGGCCGTTTTCCAGCCAGGCATGTACGCACCCCGGAATCGGGAGAGTGCAGAGCCACCAGGGGCTATCTAATAGCCCCACTGTCAAACTCCTATGGCTAAGTGAAAGTGCTAAAGCATTATAGTCCGGTTGCCTCGCTCGCTCCGCTATCACCTCCTTAATAGGACCAAGACGTTGGGTTAAGTGTGAACGTGTGTTTTTGCGACCACCTCCGCATTATATGCGTGGGGGTTGAAGCCGATGACTGCAATCTTTCAGGTTATACACATGTATAGATAAATGGCAGCCCAGGAGGCATCATATTACTTTCAGGCAAAAGTATAAATATAGCCTTATAAAAATTCATAAAAGCATTTCGCTTACAATGAGATTACATATCACTCAAACATAATATTTTTTGAGCACTGGGTCTCTATCAAACGGGCACCCTCAAGAACTTCTTCAAAGTAGTGCTCAGCAGCCTTTCGACCTATAGCCGAATCCCGCGCTGCAATATTGGTAGCATCCATCTCCGCCCAGTATGCCTTAACACGGGCAAAGGCCATCCGTGTGCCCTCTATGCACGCCGACCTCCTCATCGCATCAATGCGCGGGACCACGTCAAGGACCTGCTGCACCAAGCCGAAATAGCTGCTCGGTTTTGACCTTTCCGGCCATAGCTGATCCACAACAGACCTCATGGAGAGTCCGGACAACCTATTTAGTTCGGCCCATTCTGCTAATTGGTCAGTCAATGAAAGTGGACGCTAGGGAGAATGGAATTGTCTCCAAAAACAACTGGTCTACTTCACGTTCCGTCTGACCCTGGAAGTACTTGGCCGCATCAACAGCGCTCACCACCAAATCCATATACACATCCTCCGAACTCCACAGCCGATCCAGAGGGGCATACCGTGGATCTCCAAATTTCCTCCGCAACATAAAGGATTTCCTAGCTACAATATCCTCGGCTTCTCGCAGCTCCTCCTTCTTTGCCCTCATAGCGGAGCGGAGATCCTTTTTCGTCGTAGGAGCCTTCCCAAGGTCTGATGCCTTCGCTTGGTTTTCCTTTTCAAGAAACCGGCAATGGTCGGCGGCGGCTTTTAATTCTATAGCCATCTTGGCCATCTTGTCTCGGGTCTCGCCATGCGCGGCCTTCTCGGCTTGCAACTCTTCGGCCGCCTTCACAGCAGCCGCATTACCCAACCTCACTTGTTCCTTGGCTCGGGCAAGTTCTGCCCGTAAGGCTTCAACAGTGGCAGCTCCATCTGCAGTCACAACATATTAAAGATACCGGCATCATGCTGCTCTTCCTATGTGACGTTTACCAGATAATGACACTTACCCTACGCCTCGTCAATCCTTTTGTTAACAATCTCGATGTCGGCGTCTGCCGCATCCAACTGCCGTTCTAAATGGGCAAACTCGCTAGTCCGGCTAGCCACCGGAGCTTCCATCACCTGCACATAGAGGCAGTATGGTTATTACCTGGGAATATGATCCTCTGTTCGTCGTCGTTTCCGACGACAACCTGAGTCTTAGGGGCTACTATCTACACAGGGCACACCTAGCATGTGCAGGACTATCATACATTCTTTTACGTACCTCAAAGCCTGTTAGTAGACTCATAAAAGCTTCATGCAATCCGCTTTCGGCGGACGATATTCTCTCCATCACCGTGTTCATCAGCACATGGTGTTCATCTGAGATGGCCGCTCGCCCCACCAACTCCCACAGAACATCCGATCGCACACCAGACGGTGCCGGACTCTTTTGTCTGCTCTCTTCGGGAGCCGAACACTGGGAGCTTTGGGGGTCAATGGGATTATCTTCTGGCCTCACCGGACTCGGAGAGGCCCTCTGCGACGACACTTCAGGGTCGCCCGCTTCTGGAGCGGAGGAGTCCGGAGGAGGCGTTTCGCTCTCCATCATCTCTGGAAGAAGATCCCCCGAAGACGAGCTCATTTGAGAGGGGCTAAGGCCCGAACTGCAAAAATATATGCGGTGGTTATTTTCTCAAAAGAAAAAGATGGCATATCTGTACTATTAAAAGTATTTCGGGTCACTTACTACTCGCGGGAGAATTGATCCCCCCGCGGACTTTGTGCGGCAACGGTGCCCCCCGAGGTAGGACCCTCTGTGGGAGACTTCTTCTCCCGTTTGGAAGCTTCGGCTTCCGAATCCTTGGGTGCAGTCCTTTTCCTCTTCTGGTCGTCTTCCTTCATGGAGACGCTCACTCCCTCGGCTAGAATGGGCAGCGTTGGGGGCCCGCGTCCGCCCGCATTATCCTCCACAGTGTCTTCCTTCAATGGCTCCGGGCAAGGTGCGGTCTGGAGCATCTTTTCCAATACCGCATTTTCCAAACCCTCGGGGAGGGGGGCCGAACACCAAATCAACTTCGCCTTTCTTAGCCAGTGCTGGTCAAAAAGAGAACTTTCAGAAATAACTTCATAACAAAGAGAGATAGTATGTTCGGCCGGAAGATGCCTTACCTGTTCGGCGGCGCGGTTACTACTCAGGCCCATGTCCTCGGTGATTTCCGGACACTCCACTTGAGGTCCGAAGAATGACTTGTACATCTCCTCGTGTGTCAGGCCGAGGAAATTTTGAATGGCACGCGGTCCCTCGGGATTGAACTCCCACAGGCGAAGAGGCCGGCGTTTGCAAGGCTGGACTTGACGAACCAGCATAACCTGTATTACCGCAACCAAACTGAAATCTCCATTGAAGAGATCTCGAATGCGGCTTTGCAGTATAGGCACGTCCTTGGCTAGTCCCCAGCTCAGACCTCTGCTGATCCATGACATCAGCTGTGGTGGGGGGCCCGAGCGGAAAATAGGGGGGCCGCCCACTTGGCACTTCTAGGAGCCGTGATGTAGAACCACTCTTGTTGCCACAATTCAGACACCTCTGGGATGGAACCTTTGGGCCACGGAGCTCCCGTCATCTTGCGTATTGAGGCACCTCCACACGCTGCATGTGGCCCCTCGATCATCTTCGGCTTCACTTCAAAGGTCTTGAGCCATAGGCCAAAGTGAGGGGTAACCTAGAGGAAGGCCTCGCACACGACAATAAATGTCGTGATATGAAGAAAGGAGTCCGGAGCTAGATCATGAAAGTCTAGCCCATAGTAAAACATCAAACCCCTTACAAAAGGATCCAGAGCAAGGCCTAGACCTCAGAGGAAGTGGGAGACGAACACGACGTTTTTGTTAGGTTCGGGGGTGGGGACGGCCTGCCCTCGGGGAGGTAGCCGATGCAAAATCTGGGCGGTCAGATATCTGGCCTCCCTCAACTTTTTGATGTCTTCTTCCGTGACGGAGGAAGGCACCCATCGGCCTTGAAGGCTGGATCCAGACATGACTAAAGGTTCGGAGCACTTGACCTAAACTTCGGGCGTTTGAGCTTGAGGTGGGGGAAGGGTTCGACTGAGCACGGGGGGGAAAAATAAAGGCCTTGTCCCTTTTATAAAGAGGGTGAATATCAAGTGTCCTCTCCGTGTCCGTTTGGACTTGCCTATAATCTAGGAGTCCTAGAAGCGGTTGGGTTACCCACACCCGTATTGATGAGAATCCCGGAATAAGGGGACACGATCTCTGCTTTAACAAGACATGCCAAGGAAACCGCCTCACATGACGCGCTGAGGTGGGATAATAAAACGACTTGGATAAAGGCTTGGCCGTGGTGTGACACGCTACGGAATACGTCAGCAGATTAGATTGGTGTAAATATTATTCTCTCTATGGCAATATGTGGAAACTTATTTTGCAGAGCCGGACACTATCTTTGTTTTCAAAATCTTCTATGAAGTACTTGGAGGACGAACCCGCCTTGCAATGCCGAAGACAATCTGTGCGTCGGACTCGTCGTCATTGAAGCCTGGCTCAGGGGCTACTGAGGGAGTCCTGGATTAGTGGGTGTTCGGATAGCCGGGATAAACCTTCAGCCGGACTCCTAGACTATGAAGATACAAGATTGAAGACTTCGTCCCGTGTCCAGGAGGGACTTTTCCTTGGCGTGAAAGGCAAGCTTGGCGATATGGATATACAGATCTCCTACCATTGTAATCGACTCTATGTAACCCTAACCCTATCCGGTATCTATATAAACCGGAGGGTTTTAGTCCGTAGGACAACATACACATTAACAATCATACCATAGGCTAGCTTCTAGGGTTTAGCCTCTCCGATCTCGTGGTAGATGTACTCTTGTACTACCCGTATCATCAATATTAATCAACCAGGACGTAGGGTTTTACCTCCATCGAGAGGGCCCGAACCCGGGTAAAACTTCGTGTCCCTTGCCTCCTGTTACCATCTGGCCTAGACGCACAGTTCGGGACCCCCTACCCGAGATCCGCCGGTTTTGACACCGACACCGAGGCTGAAGCAGGACAAGAGAGACAACGAACAACGTTAACATGAGTGGAATTCTAATAGCATCTCCAATACATGACGTAAAATACATTACCACAAAGTGCTAGATGTAAAATGCATCAGCCGCTCATCTCTGAACTTAACTGTCGAAACTGAATTTAACTGTCGAAATTGAACTTAACTGTCGAAACTGAACTTAACTGTTGAAACTGAATTTTGCTGTCGAAACTGAATTTTGCTGTCGAAACCAAACGCACTAGCAAGGTGAGGCTACACGTCGGTCGACTGCCTTTTTCATCTCTGGTCAGTCGATTTTGCAGCCGTTGGATACGAAATCAAGGGCCTGTGGTTCATCTTCAACCTCCACCCCCCCTGAGCCGCCAGCCACCACCGGCGAAACAGCAGCCCCCCGCCCCGCCCGCCCCGAAAACAC
>NC_057803.1:624016385-624077143 GCF_018294505.1 Triticum aestivum
TCGATTCAGTCGACTAAAGTGTAGCTAAATCGGAGCAGCATCGCAAGCAAGAGCAAGAGCGAGAGCAGCAGTGCGAGCAAGAGCAATAGCAAGAGCAGACCAGGCAGGGGACCGAGAGCAAGAGCAGAGCAGCAGCGCGAGCGAGAGCTAAAGCAGCAGTAGCTCCTACTAATGTGGACGTCGCCGCCGAGGGAGCGACGCCGTGGAGGAAGTGGTCGGCGACACCAGCGTGGATGGAGCCGCGCCGTGTCGGCTCGGGACCGAGCGCCGGCAGCACCGTGAGATCGAATCAAGAAGAAAATGCGGCGATTAGTGTACAACCTCTTTGGTGGCGCCAATTAGGCTACAACTTCATCCGAGGAAACTGTGATGATGATGCTCTTCCGATGGTGCAGGTGAAGATGGCGGTGTGGGAATGGAGGTGGCGCAAAAGATGAGGGGAACATCGGGGCAGCTCCTTGGAGGTGGAGGATGGGGTGGCTGAACCGGCGGGATGATGAGATCGACGATGGATCCTCATCCAGTACAGTGGATGAGGGACGTCGAGGTGTTGCTGTGGACGACGTCATCGGGGAAGAGGCTCCGGCTGGGTGGCGGACGAAGCAGGGTGTGGGGTTTCGTCACGGGTTTTCGCGGCCTCGATGTATGAATGGGTGGGCGGATGGGATGGCAGTGGGGAACCATGGCTTAGAGACGCACTTGTCCGAAATGTGGGGTAAGTTACGAAAGTACCCCCACCGATTTGAGGTGGTTCTTTTGGTTCAGGGGTACCACGGGCACTTCGCGTGTCGGGATTTCACAGGAGGTGGGAGTTTTCGCACGCGTTGTAATTTCGGAATAGCAAGGCGCGGGTTGAGATGGAGGCAGTTGTCGGAGCACAACGAGACAAAGATATATCTTAAATATTTCGGGCTAACAAGGCGCGGGTTGAAGAGGCGGGAGTTTCGCAGCACAATAGACAGAGACACTAGCTTGAATTTTCGGCATAACAAGGCGCGGTTTGAAATTTCGGAAGAACAAGCTTAACGTGTACCCAAAAAATTAGACAATTTGCACCTCAACACGCACAACACACACACAAACACCATTTAGACTAGAGTAAGGTACACGTGCATTGCACGCATGAGATTTGGCAACCAAATTATGAATAAATACCACATTATAGCATGCTAGCTTTGAGTCATATATACATGATGTAGATGTTCGTTTAATTCTTATAGTTCATTTCATTCAAAATCATCTAGTTTTTATAAGAAAGCTAATCTATTTTAAGATTCATGGAATTGTGCGTCATAAGACATCAAGTAAAAAACAAATAATGGCAAATCATGTAGAAAAACATTTGGGCAATTCTGATACGGAAGATTCTAGAACAAATAAGAAGTGCTTGTGTTTTGACGTTTGTGCATTATGCTTAAGCTCAACCATGGAGTCTTCTAGATTATACATGTGGCAAAATCTGGTGGAATCTAGATGATATCCAACGGCCAGTAGTGCTCAAATTTGCCATCTTTGGACCATCGGATTTGCCTCATCCAACGACCATCTTTCAAACTTAAAGTTACCCGCACACAATATGTCGTGGGTTTGTCATGGCAGATGTCCTCGTGAAAGGACTTAGTCGTGGAGCCATCGCAACGGGTTAGCTTAAAGGGGTTAAACCGGACAAGGGGACACGGGAGTTTATACGAGTTTGGCCCCTTCGATGAAGGTAAAATCCTACGTCTAGTTGTGATTGGTATTGCTAGGGTTTCGAAGTCCAGGGAGCGAATCCGCTTTGTCTGGCTCTCGAGTTGTTGTTGTCTGTCCTTAAACCGCGGCCGGGTCGTCCCTTTATATACATAGGTTGATGCCCGCCGGGCTACAGAGTCCCGAAGCCGGTTTATAAACGTATCCAGTTCGGCCTCACTCTTTCTATCTTACTATACAAGTTACATGACTAGGCCGGTTTACATTTACAGACTATAACCCGCCTTTGGGCCCTCCGTAAAGCGCCATCATCTTTACATCTTCATGGGCTTCTAATCTTCAAAGAGTCAACCTGGCTACATAAGGCCGGTTTACCTCCAGTAGTAATATCCCCAACATTAGGCCCTAGATTGGTTTGAACTTGTTCATGTCAATCTTCCATACTTTAGAAAAAAAATTCTCTCTTATCTTCATCTTTGATCTTGTAAACCGTTGTGACGTCATGCTTCGAAATTACAATAAACCGCCCTGACATCATCCATTCGTTGATGTCAGAGATTTCCTTCATTTAATATATATCCAGTCATCGAGGCGACACCTTTATTAACTTATCCATTTTTTGGGCTCCTCGATTCCCGTACTTGCCATTTTATCACTTCGCCTTATAAATAGGACCGAGGGGTCATTTTCACCGTTTCCCCCCGTGCCTCTTCGCGTCGTCTTCCTCGCGCCGCTCAGCCTCTGGAGCTCCGCCGCCACCGTCGACCGTCATCTCTGCTCCGACCTTGGCCGCTGCATCGCCCTGAATGCACCAGAATACTGCGGCGCCCTTCCGCTTCCTCACTAGCTCCGGTAAGTTCTCCGCTTTTTTCACCCTAGATCTGTTCTAGGGTTTCGACATTCTTCGCAGTTCCTCCGAAGTTCATCAGTGCTATTCTTCCCCGTTCTTCCTTTAATAGATGGACACTTCATGCTTGATGCATCTCTTACCATAGCTTACCTACCATGGTCATCACAAATCCTTATGCACAAATAACTGATCTATTCTGTCAAAAATTGCTTCAGTTCTGCACCCCTTCAAGATCCAATTATTATTGCTTTTCTGTCTTATCTTTAGATCCGAAAGTTTTATACATCACTGTGAGATCTGTTTCTATGTTCCTGTGAGATCTATTTCTCCTCGCACCAATATAAACGGTTTAACATTGTATAAATAGTCTATGCCATTAGCCCTCTGATAAACTGGAAAAGCGTGTTACCTTCATAATTATGCTCCGGTTTAACAGTGTCTGATCAATCCTGTGCTAGCATTACCTTTCTTTCTCATTATACTAGTCTCCGGGTTGTACCATTTATCATATCAGCATGTTTCTTACTCCCTTGTCTCTTGTGTATAATCATGCGTAATTTATAAACCGGCCTTTCATTTTTAGTTTGTTCGGTTTGCAATGGCCAAACAATTCACTGCCTGCAACTGGGCTCATTTCGGGGTTACTGAGGATCAATTGAATGAGATGGTTAGCATCGGCTCTCTGCCTAAGAAAACTAAGATCAAATGGCGAGTTCCAGGAACAGAGAATCCTCCAACCCCAAGACAAGGCGAGGTGGTAATATTTGTTGACCATATAGGCCGTGGTTTCAAACCGCCAGGGTCAAAATTTTATCGAGATGTACTTGCCAGCTTCCAACTGCATCCACAAGATATTGGTCCCAACTCAGTCTCCAACTTATGTAATTTCCAAGTCTTTTGTGAAGCCTATTTACAAGAAGAACCAACTGCAGAATTGTTCCGAGATTTCTTTCACTTAAATCGGCGCATAGAATTTGTGAATGGTCCGAACACAGAGCTTGGTGGTGTCTCGGTTCAAAAGCGGAAAGAAGTGGAATTTCCTCATGCCAAGCACCATAGCCACCCAAAGGAATGGAACCAAACATGGTTCTATTGCAGAGACACTTCGCCTGAGGATGAAAATCCCCTCCCCGGCTTCCATGATCATAGATTATCCAATACTCACCCAATGCCACAACGCTTGACCTCTTCAGAAAGGGCAAAATACGCTCCTCAAATCACCAAGCTCCGGGCCTTTATGGCAAACGGTTTAACAGGCGTGGATTTTGTGCGCTGTTGGATATCCTGGAGTATCTTGCCGCTAAGCCGGCGTCCCGGTTTAATGTGCGAATATACCGGCGAAGTTGACGATCCTCAACGCCACTGCAATATCCAATTATCTGAGGAAGAAGTTACCGAAGGTGTAAAGAAAATTCTGAATGAATCGGAACTGGTCTGTAGTCAAACCGATCTGAGTCCCTTCTACACCAAGAACAAACCGCATGCTGTAAGCATTACACTTCCTCTTCATCTCTAATATCTTTGACTTATATACGATGTAACCCTTCTTCCTTATATATATAGGGTGATGACCATTTTTGGAAACGGAAATCCATAGAGAAAGCGGCAAAGCCAACTGGAGATAAAGTGGTCAAACCAACCCGCCCGAAGACGAAAGCCGTAAAACGGACGTCAAAGCGGAAAACGGCTGACCGGATTAATATGGAACTTGATGATGATACTGATGACCCAGAAGTTGAGGTAGAACTTGACTCACTTGGCTCTCTTTTTATGCATCTTGTTAACAATGATCTTCCTTAGGAGGAGGCAGAAGCTAGTCAGGCTGAGGACGTAGAGGTAATTACCCTTTCCTCCGGTTCAGACTCTATGCCAACACAAAAAACTCGCCAAACAATCCGGAAAGTAAGCTTTTCTCATCCTCTTTCTCACTTGGATCCAACATTTATTTTGAAGACTCAACAGCATGAAGCTCGCCGGACAACCCGGCATAGTGGCCAACAGGTCACCTCTGCCAGTTTACTTGATACTCCGGTTCGGAAGCGCCGGTCTGAGGACTCTCCTACTTCTGACCATTCTTATCCCAAGGCAGGTTATTTTAGACAGCCTCTTAATCCGTCTGATTCAAATTATCAGGTGACACCTCCTTCCTCTTCTGGTGAATCGACAGCAACTCAACTCCCCCCTTTGAAAACTGTGGCTGGGTGAGTTATGAAAAACCTTTCCTTTCAATGCGCCCTACATCTTTTGAACAGGATGTTAACCCTTTTTTATTCTGTTTGCAGGGCCAAAGCCAGACCCAGCAAGAAAGCGCGGGTCACCAATCCGCCAAAAGACCCTGTTGCCGAAGAAGAAGAACCAAGAGGCGAACCGGAGCAGACTGGTGAACCGAAAGGCCTCCATCCTAAAACAACTTTTGATGATCCGCAACTTGACGGCCAACATACTGATGAACCAACAGATGCCGAGCCTGCCGCCCTTGATACTGAACCGGCAGAACCAAACCGGGCTAATCCAATGAAAGACACTGAAATTCCATCATCATCCACCAAAAATCCTGAAGGCCAAGGTGATGATGTTATTATTACTAGAACATGCCACAACTCTCCTGGTCATCCCGTCATTTTGGCTCAGCATAGTGCCAAAGAAGAGCAAATTGCTAGGGATAAAGGAAAATAGAGCAGCGATTTATCAAACTATGCTCATCTTAACGCTGATGAGCTTCATTCCGGCTTCTTGAACCGTCTGCACTCAAACCGGGATTATGAAGCCGGTTTGGTGAATTTGATGAAAGAACGATACGAGGTAAATATTTCTCCCTTGCACGTTGATTTATAGCTGAAATACTATTCCAAGTAGCCTCCAAGAGCCGTTTTATGATTGTTAATCATAAACCGGATCTTTGTGACACTTCATCATTGATCCTTGCGAAGGCGTGTCCTCAATCATAGATAGGACTCATGTTTGAAAAATTAGATAACGTTCTGCAGCATAGCCCCCAAAGGCCGGTTTAACTTGACAAGTTAATCTGGTTTTTAATCCACACCGCCGGTTTAGAACAAACGTACATTAGCCCCCAAGTGTCAAGGATAATGCTTGCATTGTTCTGGAGACTTGTATAGAGGGTAGTATTTGAGAGCAAATGGGCATTAGCCCCCAAGTATGAAGTGGATAACTTGTTATATGCTTTATACTTAGTGCATAAATATGTTGTTTTGTTGAATATAGCTTCAATGTTGCAGGCTAAACTGAGAAGCAAAGATGCCCAAAACTCTGACTTGCAAGAAAATGTGAAGTCTCAACAAGCCGAAGCTGCAAAAGCCAAAGAGGAGCTGACACGGGCCCTGGCCGGAATGGAAAAATTGAAAGAATCCTTCAACCGAGACCGTGCTGAATGGGAAACCGAAAAGGCCGGTTTGACCAAAAGAGCTGTAGATGCCGAGGAAGCCCTGAAACCGGTGGTTGAAGAACTAGCCGGTTTGAAGCACCAAATCAATGCTGTGACCTCTGCTATCTTTGGTAAGTGTCTGCTTATGTATGCTGCACCAGTCAATGAATCTTAAAACTGACCAAAATATTGATAAAATCTTTGGCAGGAACTCGGATCACTCATCTGGGTGCAGATATGTGGATGAAGCTCAAAGCGGCATATACATTGGTTGAGCAACTATACTCTGGATCTCGGCGAGCCATTAGTACAATGGCTTATAACAAACCGGCTCCAACGTTGATTAAGGAGACCCTTGAGAAGCTGGGCATGTTACCGGCGTGTATTGGCGAGTTGAAAAGAGCCGCTGCGAGGGCAGGAGCATTAACCGCCCTTATTTGAGCCAAGGCCTGGATTCCAGACTTTGAAGTGGAGGATATCATTAAAGAATATCCAAGTGTTAAAGAAGACGGTTCAAACTTTGACAATGATGATCTTCGGCGGCTAACCAAACAGATGCGGCCAGCGGCAAGCAAATTAGCTGAGGACACCAATTTGTCCCATTTTCAACTGTTTTATGATGTAGAAGGGAAAAGACAGCCGGCCGATATCCATGAAGTCGAAGAACTTGTGCCTCCGATTTGTAAGCACACTTATGCTCCTGATATTAACCCTTCTGATCTTATCCATGAGGAGGCAGTGTTCCAAGCTTTAACCGGAATCGACTGGTCAACGTATGATTTCCAGCGGCTGGGGAGGGATGAAGAAGTGCCAACACCAACTGATCCGCAACCGTCAAACTGTCGTGATGAAGCGTCTTGATCCGGTCGCCGGTTTATATGGCTACTGTGAAAAACAATGGCACTGTTTGAACCGCTTTGTAGCTTCATGTAATAGGATAGCTGAAACTTTGTTTATCTCCCATGCCATCGAGCATGTTTCATAACGCTTTGTGACAATCTGTGCCGCCCTTCAGGATATATTTTATGCACAGCCTATGATGACTTGCCTTCCTGGGTCCAAAAAACTTAAAAGTGTCTAGCGGTTTACCGCTAAACATGTCATAATATCTAAGAAGTATATAGTACTTTAGCTGAATAATCAAGTGTTTGTACAAAAAATAATGTACAGAACATACCTCATTGATTGACCAAACGTGTATACAGAAAAAGTGTTTAACACCAACCCGATACGTTTGGTAATTTCATCTTCATAATGCCGGTCTATCTATTAAACTCGACCGGTATAACCACCGGATTTTCTTTATAACACTGGTGATTTAATCAAACCAGACTGGGTCAATGACCACCGGTTTATAATTGAGCATGTGCCAACAACTGGTGGTTGGAAAGCAAGCAGGGTCAAGGACGCCGATTTATCAAAAAATACTTATGATTGTCAACAAACAAAATTCAAATAGGAAAATATGCGAGGCTTTTTACGAGCTGCCAGGCTCCAAATCGAGGCTTTTCATGGGCTGCCAGGCCTCTGAGTTAAACCATTTAACAAAGCCTTTTAAGATGGGCCTCCAACTAACCAATCATCATTTTAACCGTGACAAGTTCAGGGTCTGTGAAAGATTGACTTGTCACACGTTCGATGGGTCATGCCAGGATTACCTGGACAGGAGTGGCTTACTTGATGAAGGCGGGTTAACCCGGGGTTTTAGGTGAATACACCAGGCTTCCAAGCCGTGGCTTGATAGACAATTACGAGGGTCCTTTCAAACTCTTTGTTGTTTTGCAAAAAAGAGCCCCCAAGTAACTTTGTGAGCGATGCTCAGCGTGTGCCTATGTTTGAGTTTGTACTGTGTACCATACTCTCTTTGGCTCCACAAATTTTTTCCTTGTGTGGCTGAAATGCCGATCAAGAGGTGTAGCTATGGTTCAAACATGACCAAGCCCCCTAGTGATTTTTCTCTATCTTTATGCAACTGCTAAAGCCGGTTTAACAAAGACTCCGCTTTGACCGTTAACTTGGAAAAGCACACATATGATATAAGAAAGAACAGATACCCCGTTTATAACGGAGGCTCTGGTTTATTATATGGTATATACACTGTCATAAATATGTACAGGTGAAGAGCCTATGGCTTCAAGTATAGTAAGGCCGAAGGAGAGTTATGTTCCATGGCTGCTTTGTCTCCTCCTCCTATTGACGTGAGTCTTCACGCTCTTGAACATCAATGCAGTAGTAGGATCCGTTGTGCAGATTTTTGCTGGCCACAAAGGGTCCTTCCCAAGGGGGGATAACTTGTGCATATCAGTCTGGTCCTGGATGAGCCAGAGCACCAAATCATCTTCTTGAAAGGTTCTAGTTTTAACCCGGCGGCTGTGATAACGTCGGAGATCTTGTTGATAAATCGCCAAACGTGCTGCTGCAAGATCCCGCTCTTCATCCAACAGGTCCAGAGAATCCTGACATGCCTTCTCATTATCAGCTTCAACATAAGCTGCCACACGGGGCGAATCGCGATTGATGTCACTAGGAAGAACCGCCTCCGCTCCATAAACCATGAAGAAAGGCGTGTAACCCGTAGACCTATTGGGTGTGGTGTTGATGCTCCATAACACAGAAGGTAGCTCCTCGACCCAACAACCCGGCGTCCGCTTTAAGGGAACCATAAGCCTTGGTTTGATACCCCATAGAATTTCTTAATTTCCCTTTCCGCTTGACCATTAGATTGGGGGTGAGCCACTGATGCTAGATCAAGCCGGATGTGCTCACGTTGACAGAATTCTTCCATCTCTCCTTTTGATAAGTTAGTACCATTATCTGTTATAATGCTATGTGGAAAGCCAAACCGGAATATCACCTTTTTGATGAATTGAACAGCCGTAGCTGCATCACACTTGCTGACTGGCTCTGCCTCTACACATTTAGTGAATTTATCATCTGCTACTAACAGGTGGGTCTTCTTGTCCTTGGAGCGCTTGAAGGGTCCAACCATATCCAGCCCCCAAGTTGCAAACGACCACGTAATTGGAATCATCCGCAACTCTTGAGCCGGAACGTGCGCATGGCGGGCAAACTTTTGACATCCATCACATCTTTTGACTAAATCCTCTGCATCAGCATGCGCAGTCAACCAGTAAAAACCGTGAAGAAAAGCTTTAGCAACCAATGACTTTGAACCGGCGTGGTGACCGCAATCCCCTTCATGAATTTCTCGGAAAATCTCACAACCTTCTTGAGGAGAAACACATCGCTGAATTGCTCCTGAAACACTGTAACAATGTGACTCCCCATTGAGTATGGTCATGGACTTGGAACGCTGGATTATCCGTCGAGCCAATGTTTCCTCGGCTGGTAACTCGCCCCGGTTCATGTAATCTAGATATGGGATCGTCCAATCCGGTATGGCATGCAGAGCTGCCACCAACTGAGCCTCCGGATCAGGGATAGCCAAATCTTCTTCGGTTGGTATTTTGACAGACGGATTGTGCAATACATCAAGAAAAACATTGGGCGGAACCGGCTTACGTTGGGAACCAAGACAACTTAAAGTGTCCGCCGCTTCATTCTTCCGCCGGTCTATATGGTCCACCTGATAACCTTTAAAGTGACCAGCCACGGCGTCCACCTCTCGCCGATATGCAGCCATGAGTGGGTCCTTAGAATCCCAAGTGCCAGACACTTGCTGAGCCACTAGATCTGAATCGCCGAAGCACTTAACCCGGCTCAAATTCATCTCTTTAGCCATCCGAAGACCGTGGAGTAAAGCCTCATATTCAGCTGCATTGTTAGTACAAGGGAACATTAAACAGAGGACATAACAAAACTTGTCACCTCGTGGGGAAGTTAATACGACTCCAGCCCCCGAACCCTCTAACTGTCTGGACCCATCAAAATGAATAGTCCAATATGTATTATCAGGTTTCTCCTCAGGTGCCTGTAACTCCGTCCAATCATTGATGAAATCTACGAGTGCCTGGGACTTGATCGCCGTGCGGGGTATATATCTGAGCCCGTGAGGTCCAAGCTCAATGGCCCACTTGGCAATCCGGCTAGTTGCCTCTTTGTTTTGAATGATGTCTCCCAGAGGAGCTGAACTGACCACTGTGATAGGATGGCCCTGAAAATAGTGTTTGAGCTTTCGGCTTGCCACAAACACCCCTTACACCAATTTCTGCCAATGCAGATACCTCTGCTTTGACTCAATGAGCACCTCACTGATATAATAAACCGATCGTTGAACCGAATACTCTTTGCCAGGCTCCTTGCGCTCTACCACAATGGCTATGCTGATAGCCCGGGCATTAGCAGCCACATATAGTAATAATGGCTCTTTATCGATCGGCGCTGCCAGCACGGGCGGTTCCACTAGCTGCCTCTTCAGATCTTCAAACGCCTTATCACCTGCCTCACTCCAGACAAAGTTATCCGTTTTCTTGAGCATCTGATATAAAGGGATGGCCTTCTCTCCAAGGCGGCTGATAAACCGTCTCAAGGCTGTAATGTGGCCGGCCAGATGTTGCACATCGTTAATACACGCCGGTTTAGCCAAGGACGTAATTGGTGCAATCTTTTCCGGATTAGCCTCAATGCCTCTGTTTGAAACCAGAAAGCCTAAGAGCTTGCCTGTAGGGACACCGAAAACACACTTCTCCGGATTGAGCATCATCTTATAAACCCGGAGATTGTCAAAGGTTTCCCATAGATCATCTATCAATGTCCCCTCCTTTCTGGATTTGACCACAATATCATCTACATACGCATGAACATTGCGCCCAATTTGCTTATGAAGGAAATTCTGAACACATCGCTGGTAAGTTGCCTGGGCACTCTTGAGTCCAAAGGGCATGGAAACATAGCAGAAGGCTCCAAAGGGAGTTATAAAGGCTGTCTTCTCCTGGTCCTTAACTGCCATTTTGATCTGATGATAACCAGATGAAGCATCCAAAAAACACAAACGGTCACAACCCGCCGTAGCATCAATTATCTGATCAATGCGAGGGAGAGCAAAGGCGTCTGCGGGGCAAGCCTTGTTTAAATCTGTGTAGTCCACACACATGCGCCAAGTGTCGTTTTTCTTAAGAACTAGCACCGGATTGGCTAACCACTCTGGATGAAAAACTTCAACAATAAACCCAGCAGCCAATAAATGGGCTACCTCTTCACCTATAGCCTTGCGTCTTTCCTCGTTGAAACGGCGGAGGAACTGTCGGACCGGTTTGAATTTAGGATCAATGTTGAGTGTGTGCTCAGCGAGTTCTCTCGGTACACCTGGCATGTCAGAAGGTTTCCATGCAAAGATGTCCCGATTCTCACAGATGAACTCGATGAGCGTGCTTTCCTATTAGGGATCCAGGTTAGCGCTGATGCTGAACTGTTTGGATGAATCTCCAGGGACAAAGTCAACCATCTTAGTGTCTGTAGCTGATTTGAACTTCAATGTTGGATCATGTTCTGTAGTTGTCTTTTTTAAGGAGGTCATGTCTGCTGGATAAACTTGCTCCTTATAGAATTTTAACTCCTCTGTGGCACAAACTGACTCAGCATAAGCCGCATCGCCTTCTTCACACTCCAAAGCAATCTTTCTACTTCCATGTACGGTGATAGTCCCCTTATGACCTGGCATTTTAAGCTGTAGGTAAACATAACATGGCCTTGCCATAAACTTAGCATAAACCGGCCGCCCAAACAAGGCATGGTATGGACTTTTGATCTTCACCACCTCAAATGTCAATGTTTCTGACATTGAATCGTAGTCATCTCCAAAAGCTACCTCCAAAGCTATCTTACCAACAGGATATGCAGACTTACCAGGCACCACACCATGAAATACTGTATTCGACGGTTTAAGATCCTTATCTGTCAACCCCATATGGCGGAATGTATCATAATACAAAATATTGATACTACTTACCCCATCCATGAGCACTTTAGTGAACCTGTATCCCCCAACTTGAGGGGCTACCACTAAGACCAAATGACCTGGATTATCAACCCGGGGCGGGTGATCCTCTCTGCTCCACAAAATAGGTTGCTCCGACCAGCATAAATACTGAGGTACTGCAGGCTCAACAGAGTTGACTTCCCTGTTGTGAAGCTTCTGATCATGTTTGCACAAACTAGTAGTGAAGACATGATATTGCCCGTTGTTCAGCTGTTTGGGATTGCTCTGATAACCCGACTGCTGCTGCTGCTGACTCCCCTGATGGTTGTAACCTCCCTGGTTGCCTTGGTGTCCTTGATTGACGTGTCCGGTTTGATTGCCTGGAAACCTTGAACCGGAACCACCACCTCCGTAACCCGGCCCCTGGAAACCTCCTCCTGAACCGTCGGGCGGGCCGCTGTCATATTGGAACATATTAGAATTCTTGAAATCCCGCATGATATAACAACCTTTCCAGAGATGTGATGCCGGTTTCTCCTTCGATCCGTGCTTTGGACAGGGCTGATTTAACAAACGCTCCAAATTGTTGCCTGGACCTCCACCCCTCTGGGGCTGCTTGCCTTTACGGCGCTGGCCATTCTCCTGCGCGTTGGTATTTGCGACAAAGTCCGAACCATTGTCGGCCTTGCACTTACCCACGTTTCCATGGCTGGCCGGATTGTGTTGTTGGCCCTTGGCATTGCCGTTCTTCTTACCATTCTCCGGTTTATCCTCCTCTGAATCCAGATCCTTGGTATTATCTGAATCAGCATATTTAACCAAAGCGTCCATGAGTGTCGACATGTTGTTGCAGTGGCATTTGAGCCTTCCCAACTTCTGTTTCAACGGTTTGAAACGGCAATTGCCCTCTAACGTTAACACTGCGGTGTCTGCATTGATACGATCTGATGAATGCAAAATCGCTGAGACCCGTTTGACCCAATGGGTAATGGACTCCCCTTCCTCTTGGACACAAGAGGCCAGATCTACAATTGACATTGGCTGCTTACACGTATCCTTGAAGTTCTGGATAAACCGGTGCTTCAGTTCGGCCCATGATCCAATAGAGTTGGTTGGAAAGCTCTTCAACCAAGTGCGAGCTATTCCTTCCAACATCATGGTGAAATATTTAGCACACACCGCCTCGTCCACATCTAACATCTCCATAGCCATCTCATAGCTCTCCACCCACGCCTCTGGCTGCAAATCGGCGGTATAATTTGGTACCTTACGAGGTCCCTTGAAATCCTTGGGTAGTCGCACATTACGCAAAGAGGGAGTTAAACACGGTACCCCTAAGGAACTGAACATCGCCCCTGGCTCCACGGAGGCGGTGGGGTGAACCGGAGTATGCTGTCGTGCTTCGTGTCGAGCTGTCAACTCGGCCTCTCGACGTGCACAGCCATGGTCCACAACATCTTGCGCATTAGCACCTCCCCCGGCCGGGTTGTTCCCTCGTGGCGAATTTCAGTGGCATGCACTACTGGACACGGCCGGTTCGTCTTCCACGTGTCTGCTATAACTCCGGCTCGGACGGGGAGTGGAATGAATCCTCTCACGGTTGTGTGAATATGCTTGTTGTTGATTTAGTGCTGTCTGAAGGAGATCCCTGGCCCGACGCGCTTCCACTGCAACTGGTGACTCGCCGTCGGTTGGGAGGGCCACCAGGCATGAAGCGGCGGCCACAATGTTGTCCAACAGATTGGAATAATGCCCGGGCGGCGTTGATGGTACAACGTTGTTCTAGCGAGGCAGGTCCGTCGTGCGCGGCTGAACCGGCGCTCCTGCTCCTGGCGCCTCTGCTTGGTTTAGCGTGGGTTGGTTACCAGCTCCTGTACCTGGCGTGTTGAAAAGATTATGCGGCTCATAAACTGATGGGAGACGTGATTGGTACCTTCTTCTCATGACTTCCTCTGAAGCATTCTGATCCAGTCTAATCCGGTAAGCCTATATTGCTTCCAACTCGGCCCGCTCCGTAGCCATCCTGGCGTTCTCTGCTGCCAGGTCCTCTTTAACCTGGGCTATCTGATCTTTCACTTTTACAATCTCCGCATCATGCTGATCCCTGGCTTCTGCGTCTACCTCCGCGGACATCAATGTTGCCAGAGCGTCGAACAAATCAGACAAGACTTGGGCCAGAGGTGGCGCCGAGCTTCCTGCCCCTGCTGGTGTGGCCGTCGTTGAACCAGAGAGCATTGCTGCAGTGGTAGATGAATGAGGCGCCGATTGTGTGCCAGCCATGAAGATGGCGGCCCGGTTTGCCAGACCGGGGGAATCTGGAATACTGCTGCCCTCGGATCCTCCCTCAATTCGGTCGTCCTGCAACTGGTAAAGCGATTTGGTTTCTCCAGAAGACTCGTCATCAGAGCAGACTATGGTTTCTCCATCGGACACCGGTCCATCCTCGTACCCTGATCCATGGATAACACCTACGAAAACATGCCTTGCCTCGGGCTGAACCGGCGAAGAACTTGCACAGCGAGCTGTTTCGATGATGTCGGTGCAGATGTCCGGCTCGGGGGCCGGTTCGCCGATCTAGCCGATGAAGACGTGAATCCCACCAAAGGGGACCCGGTACCCGTATCCGATTGAATCGGCCTTGGGACCCCATCCCACGTTGTTGATGTAGAGCTTGCCGCGGCGACTCTTCGTCATCCAGCCCACAGCGTATCCCTTGAGTCCATCGAAGCTGCCCTTCAAGAACTCAAAACCATCATGCGATAGCCCCACGGTGGGCGCCAACTGTCGTGGGTTTGTCATGGCAGATGTCCTCGTGAAAGGACTTAGTCGTGGAGCCATTGCAATGGGTTAGCTTAAAGGGGTTAAACCGGACAAGGGGACACGGGAGTTTATACTAGTTCGGCCCCTTCGATGAAGGTAAAAGCCTACGTCTAGTTGTGATTGGTATTGCTAGGGTTTCGAAGGCCAGGGAGCGAATCCGCTTTGTCTGGCTCTCGAGTTGTTGTTGTCTGTCCCTAAACCGCGGTCGGGTCGTCCCTTTATATACATAGGTTGACGCCCGCCGGGCTACAGAGTCCCGAAGTCGGTTTATAAACGTATCCGATTCGGACTCTCTCTTTCTATCTTACTATACAAGTTACATGAATAGGCCAGTTTACATTTACGGACTATAACCCGCCTTTGGGCCCTCCGTAAAGCGCCATCATCTTTACATCTTCATGGGCTTCTAATCTTCAAAGAGTCAACCCGGCTACATAAGTCCGGTTTACCTCCAGTATTAATATCCCCAACACAATATAAAAAATATAAATAAAATATATAGGGGTATAGATATAGATATGTGATGCGAAAGCCGCCCATCATCTCCAATTAGAATAGTGTGTCCATGCACGGATGCGATGTGGCCAAATGATGTCTGCCATCGGTATCTCAAATTCAAATCAGTCTGACCTTGTTCAATGTGTATACATTACAACATGCTCGTTTCCAAACCACACCGCGCAGATCTCCGTTATATTCATGCATGCATGGGTTTCAAACATCAGGATCTCTTATTCAAATATTTGAATTCAACTTTACATTGATTATGACCTCACCTATTCTTTTACACCCACACAGTAGTCTTCTCTTTATAATTGTACCACTAACTTTCTCTCGTGCATGCATGCACACACACTACCAGTCGGCATTATCCATCACACACATGCATTCTTTTTCTTCAGGTCGGTCTCCCATGAAGGCACACACCCACACCCATCCCTCTCTCCATCATATCGGGCATTCTTTATCTCTCACGCGTGCATGCGCAACGATCGATGTTCCTCTATGTATGTGTGTATATAGCTAGGTCTTTCATAGTTTTCCACACAAACCGATCAATCGATATATCCAGTGGGGTCTCACCCTCTTTCCCATGTCCACATCGATCAATCTATACCTCTCTATATAGGATTAACATATATAGCTAATACACCCGCACTAATTATATATCCAACGTCCCCCTCTCATCATCCATGCCTTCCGCTTCATCTCTCACACGCGTGCACAATGGCGAAGACAGGGGCAGTAAGGGCCCTGCCCCCCTCCCCCCTAACATCACTATATATCGAGGCTAATAAGAATGTGATCATTAGACAATTGCTGCTAAAAATGGATTAAGTTCATGAATTGACCCTCCTCGTAAAGGATTAGCAATGCTTGGCCCCCTAGCTCATTTATTTTTGATGGCTCCGCCACTGCGCGCAACAACGCACGTGTTCGCCCCCTCTCTCTAAATATCCATCTCACACTTGTGCATTCCTTCATAGTCTCCCTCCACTCGGCCCCTCGCACCATCTTCTAGCCCCCCACCGAATTTTTCCACATGTACAATCTAGCAGACTCCATGGTTGAACTTAAGCATAATGCACAAACCTCAAAACAACAGTGGTTCTCTTTTGTTCTAGAATCTTCCGTATCATAACTGCCCAAACTTTTTTTCTAGTTGAATTGCCATTGTTTGTTTTTACTTTATGCTTTACAACGCACAATTCCATGAATCATAAAATAGATTAAGGGCTTCTTTGATTCAAAGGATTCTCAAAGGAATTTTGGAGGATTCTAATCATTAGGAATTTTTCCTATCTTGGTTGTTTGATACGTAGGATTGTAAACCATAGGAATTTTTCCATATGACTCATTTGCACTAGATTTCATAGGAAACATCCCATCCACTCAAACCTCTTTGAAAGAATTCTGCGTTTTTTCTATGCACAATCAAACATTCGTACAATCCTGTAGGATTCAAGACGACATTCCACTATAATCCCATGTTTTTCCTATTCCCGCGTTCTTAGCTTTTTTATAAAAACTAATTGATTTTGAATGAGATGAACTATAAGAATTAAACGAAGTGCTACATCAGGCATATATGACTCAGAGCTTACATGCTATAGTGTGGTATTTATTTCTAATTTGGTTGCAAAATCTGATGCGTGCAATGCACGTGTGCCTTACTAGTACTTCGAGTATGTGCAAAACACGTAAATTAGAATACCAATGGCACGCTACACAGTGTCTCTCTTACAGTTCATGAAGCCACGTGGCACATGTGGAGGCGTTGTCGTGACCTCCTTGCGTGGATTGATCACAGTGACGTGTTGTTGGTTCCAGAAGAATGTACTCGTCCTCCCTAAGCCATACTGGCGGTACATGCACAAAGCGAAGATGTGCACGCACGCCACGCACGCACTCATTCCCTCGCACGCACACGCGGGTACACGGGCAGACGCAATTTTGTACCAAGATCCACCCCATGTGATAATTTGACGCGTGTAAAGTCGTTCACTTCATTGATGGTCAATTAATACAGCACATGCAAATTGAGTGGACGTGAGGGCGGAAGAAAGACATTATTACTCCACTGCGTGCATGCGAGTAGTTAAATCGTGGGTTGCTAGTATTACATCCATTGGTCTCCTTCGTATTTTGTGCCAATTTTTGATAGTAATATAATATTTACGCATTTGAGCAGTGTAGTACTTGAAATTTATGTTCCGCTAAACTCATCGGCAGCCGTTTCGAGCCTCGAAATCAAAACCATCAATTAATCTTTACCTTGTTCCCATCACATTCGAAAGCCTGCTCACGCCTACTAGTATGTACCAAACCTGAACATGTTCCCACTATGCAGGTATTAGTACTAGTGCTAGTACTTAGGTTATAAAAAGGGGAACTACCTAACCGAAAATTACTCTACCTTTCCTCCTCATAAGTGATTCTTCTTCGTCCTTCGTAGCCATGGCCGGTGAGCAGAGCTCTAGTTCGAGAACTACTCGTAATAAGGGAGCGGCAAGCAAGGCTGCGGAAAAAAAAGAGGGCTCGCCGCCACACAGAGACCTCGAAAGATCTCTCACGGGCAGGCGATGGCTCCCAGGAGCGCCCTAGCCGCGGAGGCGAACATGCCGAGCTGGTGGAGCTGGAGTCGTTATCCCTTGACGGCATGCCTGATCAGCTCAATAAGCACCTCAATAAGCAGAAGGAGTTCATCCAAGGCTTGATGGAGTTGCTGAAGGAGAGCCTCAACGACATGCCCGCTGAGCTCAATCAGCAGGGGAAGTTGACCGTCGGCTTGGTGATGCTGCTGAAGAAGAGCATTGCCTCAGAGAAGAAGGTGACCGACGAAATCCTGCGACTTTAGGAGGACAAGGCGAAGCTCTACCACGAGATCGACCTGTTGAAGGAGAAGAACGCCGGCTGGAAGAAGCTGCAGAGAATAGTAGTTCCTCGATGATGATGTTGCAGGCCCTTGTCATGGAACAGAAGGAGGAGTTGGCGAAGCTCCGCATCGAGCACCCGGCTGTTGTCAAGGTACGTAATGCGGTCGTGGAACAGATGATGAAGGCTCACATCGAGAAATCCCGCATCATGGACAGAATGAAGAAGATGGCGGAGGAGACGTGCAAGGAGATGGAGGTCGTGGAGGAGATGAAGAAGAAGTTATGACTCCACGGCGAATTAGATCATTTGGGGTGATAACCTTCCTTCTTCTTTTGCTCATATGTTTCATCTTTTGCTTCGGGTGTTTCGCCGCACGTGTCACGTTCTCTGTGAGGCATGAATAGAACAATGGTTTTTTAGGGAATGAACAGAACAATGCTAACAAAGAGATGACTAGAAAATTAGATCATTTTTATCGCCATATGGCACTGGGCTGCCGTGTTTCGTGCTCCTCCGTCGCAGTACTACTCTAGTGGAAAACTTGAGTATACCGCACGGTTCTTTTCTCCTCCTCGATCAGGTCGTCGGCGCATTTATACGAGCAGTCAAATCACAAGGCCCCGCCTTCCAGCAGTAATGAGCCGTCAAATCACTCGCCTCTTGTGAAACCGACCAAGCTAGACTGCCCCGCCCTCTAGCCTTTTAAAAAATGTATACTTTTTTACAGCAGTAGTATCGATGGATTGCGCCATGGAGCAAAACTTGAAATTAGAAAAAGGTGGTACATATAGAGAGCACTCATCGCCAAATTACGCATATAGTACTATTAAAAAGGCTAGTCACAATAATGGTGTCCAGCACAACCCACCCCTCAAATAAAACTAAGAGGGTGCTTGGATACGTTTTAGTCCCATGACTAAAAGTAGTGGGACTAAGACATGCTAGCCTCACCCATGCTTGGATCCAAATACTAAAAAGGCTAAAATCAAGTTAATGAGCATTTATTATCCTCCAAACCCTCCAATCCAGAACTCGCCTGTGTTAAAGGAGAGGAGTTAAATAAGTAGAGAGAGGACTAATCCACATTTTAGTAGGGGTACCCCTGACTAAAAAAATTTAGTCTCAAGACTAGTTTTAGCCCCTCTTTAGTCAGGGGTGCGTGGAACTTTAGCCTCTTAAAGAGACTATTTTTAGTCAGACTAAAATAAGTCCCTTGGATCCAAGCACCCTCTAAGCATCCTGGAATTCTTTGACAAAACTAAGCACCCTGAAATTCTTTGACAACTAAACTGCTGGCTATATGATGTTGGCCATATATATTGTATGTATATAATGTGAAGAAACGAGTGGTAGTACTATACCAACTAAAAGATGAAATGTAAGAAATACTAGTATGTATGTAGTGAAGAGTTAAAGTAACAAGAAGAAACATAACATAGTTCTGCTGGGGGCTTAGCACAACACACCCCTCAAATTAAATTAAGCACACCTGAAATTACACTTTGCAACTATTCCGGTAGACACTGCATTAGAACCACCATGAGCAACGACACTGCCACCTTACTCGGAGTCCTCATCCACGTCCTCGACTTCATCCTTGTCCCTCTTCCTCTTGGCTAATACTTCTTTGCTTGAACCGCACACTTGGCTGTTGCTCTTCATCCAACCCTTGTAGATATTGAAGAAAAGGTAGCCATCCATTGCAGCGTAGTGGATGTGGTCTATATCTAGTATATTCCACTGCCATGCATGACGATGAAACGTGTATGGACCTTTCTCCAGTTTATCGTACGAAGGATGAACCATGGCTCCTGCCAGGGTCAGCATTAAAGGCTGATGAGAGGACACCAGCCGATTCTTCTGGAGGTCGAAGGGGTTGCCTACAACGAGACCTATCTGACGTAGGACATCCATGTCGTTCTTAAAGTCTACATTAACGAATTTCACTATTTTGTCCTTGAGGAAGTTCTTAAAATCCTGGCACTCAACGTCGGCATGGCATGTGTGGTAGACCAAGCAAACGTTATGTACGCAAACCTGGATCACGGCGGGCTTCTTCCTCTCTTCGTCCTTTAGATCCTTCTCTAGTCCCAGGACTGTGGTGTACTCAACATCTAGCCCAGCGACCCACTCATCATCTGAGTTTTCGAACATGCGTCTGAAGCGAGAAAGGCATCCTTTCACCGTTGCGGAAGAACGGGTGTAGATGACGTCGAACTCATCGCCGGTGATGGTTCTAACCTTGTACTCACCGACGATCATGGAGATTGGGGACGCCATGGATTTGGGAGGAGGGTTAGGATTAGTGGAACTGTCGTAATGTGAATGGAAGGGACGACTAGGAGCGAACCGCCATAGTATTGAAGGACGTGCGGGGACGAGTAGGAGCGAACTGCCAGCGTGCGAACGGCAGGGTAGTGGATTTCCATTCTCCCATGATATGGGCTTCCGAGAGCCCTTGGATCTGAGATCGAACGGTTGCATGGTGTGATTCTAGACCTATGGGTGAATATCCTATCCTGGAGGGTTATTCTGCAAATTTTTAGCAACTTAGCATGCGACCGTTTGATCTCAGATCCAAGGGCTGCCAGCAGCCCGTATCATGGTCGTGCCTACCACGACCGTCGCGTCGCTCGCGCGGTCGCACCCTTGGAGATTTAACACGCTGTGTTAGGCAATCTGATGTTGGCATGTCATACATAGTCATAACTTAGTCACTCATACTACAACAAGGTTGGCTATAAGGTTGGCTATAAGTGTATTTTTTTACTCCTCTCTATCTCTTTCTTCGTACTCCCTCCGTCCCATAATATAAGAATGTTTTTGACACTAGTGTAGTGCCAAAAACGTTCTTATATTATGGGACATAGGGAGTACTAGTATTTATTGCATTTGCCAAGGATTGACCTCTTCCAATGAAATGGTGCTGCTAAGTTTGCTTCATTTAATTAGCTATAGACTCAAAATTGTCTCTTCACCTAGGTACACGCGCTTAGCACCGTTTCTTCCTTGGGTCACCAAACTAGTCTCTCTCTTCTTGATTAACTTGCCACATCAGACTTAATGCCTTTGTGGCAAGCTTAAGCACCTGTAGGAGCAAGTAAAAGTAAGTACAATAGTGCGCTTTACATGGCATTTTTGCATATGTGGAGGAAAGAGAGGCAAGGAAAAAGTGGAGAAGTGGGCTCTCATGCAAGAGCCAGCCTCTACTACATGGTGGCGCATTGGGAGAGGCACCTGTATGGAGGTGGTCAGGAATCGGGAGACTCACGCCGGTCATAGCGCCGCAGTTAAAATGATAATGGCAAGTCAAATCACGGGGCCCGACCTGTCCAGCAGTAACTTGCTGTCAAATCACACAGCCCTACGTTTGCAGCAGCCTACTCCCTCGTCTTCTCGCATCTCTGTCGAACCGACTAGGCGGAACTGCCCCGCCGCCTACCGCGCAGGAAAAGCCCCGCCCTCAACTTTTAAATAGTATACAGTATACTAATTTTGTATCCATGGATTGTGCCCGCGCCATGGAGCAAAGTGTCTAGAAAATGGAGGAGAGACGGTGGTCTTGCAATAGAGAAGAGGGAGAGGCGAGACGGTGGTTTTGGAATGGAGATGATGGAGAGGAGAGGAGGTGGTTTTGCAATGGAGAAGATCAGAAGAGAGAGTGGCGAGACGGTGGTTTTGGAATGAAGATGATGGGGAGGAGAGGAGGTGGTTTTGCAATGGAGAAGAGGGAGAGGAGCGTGTGGCAGCGATTTAGGATTGGACAAGAGGGCCGGCGCTGTGACTGGATCAAAATCAAAATCAATTTACCCTTCAATTAAGAAAGCGACCCAACATTAACTAGTCTCCCTTTTATTCTGGGTCATAATTGACCATGATTTTCGTACATAAAATATATGTTATACGTTGCAAAAATAATATAATTTGAAAGTACATTCACATACGAACCAAACGATACAATTTTTGGTGACATGCATTGACATTTTGCTTGTCAAATACAATAGGTGGTCAAACTTTGACCCAAAATACGCAAAACAACAAAAAAAATACTTCCAAGACCAGCGCCGCTCTTCTGCTCTTCTCCTCTTAAACCACCGCCGCTCCTCTCCTGTTCCAATCTAAATGCAGCGCCGCTCCTCTCCTCTTCCATTTCAAAACTACCGCCCCTCCTCTCTTGTTGCAGTCCAAAACCAGCATCGCTCCTCTCATGTTCTAATCCAAAACCAGCGCTGCTCCTCTCCTCTTCCATTCAAAAACCACCGCCGTCGAGTGAAGGTGCTGTGGAGAAGTAGATCGATGGAGGAGTACAACCGATACATGAGGATCACAGAAGGCGACCCTGTGAAGCTAGCTAGGATGTTGGAGATACAGTCTTGGTTTGACAACAAGGACCAACTAGCAGCGACGGCGACATCCATGGCCAAATATCTGCAACAGAGCGAAAAGGCGGCGATACTCCCGGAGGGAGTCGCGCCGGAGTACATAGAGCTGCTCCTCTGGGCCATGGAGCAAACAGATTCACCGAATCCGATCGTGAGGGAGCGGTGGTGGGAGTATCGATCCCAGATGGAGCATCCACCAGAGATTGAAGGATCGAGCGTCTACAGAGTGCCGTTTGTGAGGGTGTCCTGCCAGAGCGAGCCGGTGGAGTCTTCGTCGACCGAACCCAACTGCAGGAGGAGAAAAGCAGTTGGCCCGACAACGCTTCCCCGCCATCGTCTCCCTCGCCATTCACATCGTCTCACGGGGCGGTTGTCTGCCGCCGAGGAATAGGAGGGGGCTGCCCCCCCCCAGCCCAATAATCGGGCAGGTTGTGAATTGTCAGGAGGAGCTTAGGGTTGTCGGTATTTGCAGGTTGTGAATTGTGTTTTGTGTTGTGTATTTTGAGAGTACTTTCAGATATGAATGTCTTTTGAATTTCAGATTTGCAGTATTGAGCATATGAAGTATTTTATGAATTCTAGATATCTATTTTTAGCACTTAAAAATGTAGTTTCATAGGAGTATAAAAGTGCACACAATGTGATTCTCAGAGAAGAAACTGCAAGTTTCAGTTTCAGATAAGAAACTGCAAGTCCAGTTTCAGATAAGAAACTGCAACTTTCAGAGGCAGAGCTTTATATTAACATGGCCTTTTCAAACAGGGTTAACATCATGTTGGAAGTTTTATTCATGGTCGAAAATGGAACTACCAGCCAGTTAACATCATGCTGATCAACATTCATGCATAGCACATCTTCATATGATGCACAGTCAAAATGCCCACACAATGTCTCTGTGTGCGAAACACAGAGAAAACGAGGGACGAAGTTTTGGCAAGTGTTGGACATGGTTTCGGGCTGCCCCGTCTAGGCTTTCATTTTTGACATGCGCAGCCCACGACCTCGGACGACAGGCCTATGGACCTCCCATCCGAGGTTTTATTTTTGGCAGCCCAATTTATGTATTTTTTTGAAGAAAACGCAGAGGTCTGTTCTATTTTTCTATATAAGAATAGGAACGCCAGGTCCAACTTATGTTTCCCTTCTAACTATATTATATATATTTAAATTATTTTATATGTTGACTGTTTAGTTCACATAATTGGCCAATAGATGACTGCTCTCGCGATCCCCTTCGCCCCCGCCACCACCTCCACCCTCGCTGCCGCCCCCGCCACTACCTCCACCCTCGCCGCCGCAATAGATCTCGCCGCCACCCCCCGCCTCCTGACTTCGGGCACGCCTGCCCCCTCAGCAAGTCCGCTCGCGTGCCCCATGGAGTCGCCGGCCATATCCACGGGGGAATGGCTAAAAGACAGGCAGATGTACAAGATGCATCTCCCACATGTCTACAAAGCCTTCCCGCGGATTCTCCAGCCGCTCAACTCCGTCGCGCCGGCGGTGCTGCGGGAGACTCGAGGGAGGAGATGGAGGGAGCGGGTGATGCGGATGCGCGAGGACGCTCTCTCCTGGACCTAGTGCACACGCGAATGGAGGGAAGCAGAGGAGGAAGCTACGAGGGAGAAAGCCGAGGAGGGACCGAATCCGTTCTCTCACTCGCATAGGTATGCTCGGATGTGCAAGGATCATGTGGATTGAGAGCTGCTGAATCTAGCCCTACAGATCTACTTCGAAGGAGATTTCTCGGAGAAGCACAGGATGCCCCACCCCAAGGAGCCGCCGATTGCGTTTGTTCGATGGGCGAAAGGAGAAGTGAATTCAGGAGATCCACGCCATGCTACGAGATGGGAATGCTTCACTGGACTCATGCCCACCAGCATGCCACCGGAGCCGGAGTAGGTGGATCCCCTGCCTTACCTCTCCCCCGAACCTGCAGAAGATTGAAATTAGCCTTGCAATCTGCTTCAATTGAGCTGTCTGGTGGTTATTTCTACTTCCTGAGAGACAACATCTGGCTGGAGGATGAGAAGGCATCAGGAACTCCAATGAATTTCCCCTATCACAATGGGGGGAGCACCGGTTGGGCAGTGGTATGGCCCACCTCCATCCCAAATGGGGGCACAATCTGGGCAGGCTCCTGTAATTGCCCAAGATCAATCTACTGGTGGTTCTGACTCTCAGATCAGTGGGAAATCTCAAGGCAAGAATCAGCAAAAGACGAGATAGGACATCCAAAAAACTGCTCCTGCCCCTGCTTCGGGCCTTATGGCATACTTTGAGGTGATCTGCTACAACTGTGGGGAACCAGGGCATCATTTGGATAAATGTGTCAAGCCCAAGAGTTGTTTTATCTGCAAAATGGTTACCCATAAAGCTGAGAATTGCCCTGTCAGAAGGAAAACCCACAGTTCTGCTGGATATATTGGAAGTGCTGCTCCAGGATTAGGGTTCTACCACATAGACCCATCTGATGAAAATGCTCAGTATCATGGCTCCCTGAAGAATGTGGGGATTGTTCTGGTAGAAGCTGGTGAAGTGACCAAGCAAGAACTTGCCACTGAGTTTGCAGAAATTTACAAAACCAACTGGCCCTGGCCAATCAATGCCCTAGGTGAGTGGACATTCTTGGTCAAATTCCCTCCTGAAATATATGTAGTTCAAGTTGCTAGATACCTTTGTTTTGGTCTCAAAAAAGACAATGTTGTAGTCAATGTTGAAGTCTGGAAAGGCAGGATTGAGGCTGAAGAGGACCTCCAGGAAACTTGGATCAAGATCAAGAAATTGAACCCCCAAGTGGTGTGACTGGACTATGCTGGATCAAATCACTTCCACTCTAGGGGTCTTACTGGATGTGGATTGGCAGTATAATTTCAAGTCATTCTATAAAACTGTTAGGGTCAAAATCTTATGTAAAGATCCCTCCAAAATCCCTGCTGAAAGGCTTTTTGGAGTTGGGAACAAAATCTATAGGCTACTCATTGAGGTGGAGTCCTTAACCCCCACCGAAATTGGCACCTCCACCAACCTCTCTGCTGGTACATATGTCTCTGCAGCTGAAACTGGTACCAATCTTACTAAAGATGCTGAATCCAACAGGAGCTCTAGATCTGAATCAGATAAAGGGCCTGCTGCCAATTCTGGGGCCCCTAACATCAGAGGACAGTCTTTTGGCCACAATAAAATGCTTGGAGAAACTACACCCACTTCAGTCCTCAAGACACACCTCCCTGATTCTCCATACACTCCTCAACTCAGCATCCAGGAAAAGATCTTGAATTCTGTGCTTGATGAAACTAATGGATTCAACCTCCTCAGGGAAATGGAGCTCCTAGAAGATGATGATCTGATGGAATTAGAAGGTTCTGTAGATCTACAAGAGGATCAAGAGGCACTTGTTGAAACAACTAAACTCCCAGACAATTTGGACTCAAAATACAACTTTGACTTCCCTGCCCTTCCTAAGGAAAAGCACCTTCCCAAATGGGGTCCTGTTCAAGCCACCAGAACCAGTGCCAGGGTAGCTGGTGACAAGAGAACCATTATTGAAACAGCTCAACAACTCAAAGAGGTTCAGAACCTGGAAATGCAAAAACCCCAGGGTATGAAACACACTTCCTTCTCCAACTTTAATGATCCTTCCTTCAATGCCATTGCTGCTAAGATTGGTGTAGATGTTACTTCTCTTAATGATGGCATTGAATGCTCTTACTTTATTTACCCTCACCAAAACAGATCTGAAGGCTCTGTTTCTGAGAATTTTTCTCTAGATGGTAGTTCTAGTTTAGACTACCTTCGATAAAGTTGACCTTGATTTCCTTATGAAACTCCTAGAGCTTAGAGGTTTTGGGGGTAAATGGACTAGTTGGATCTAGCAACTTACTCATGGGGGTCTGTTGGGGTCAAGTTAAATAACTGTGTAAGTGATTTTTTTCCTTGCTAGTGAAGGCCATAGGCAAGGTGACCCCATCTCCCCACTTTTGTTTAATTTAGTAGTGGACGTTCTTACTAAAATGCTGAGCAAAGGTGCTGATTATAGTCTGATTGCAGGGCTCTGTCCTGAGGTCTGCCCTCGTGGCATCATCTGCCTTCGATATGCAGATGATACCATCCTTTTCTTAGACAATGACTCCACACATGCTAGCAATCTAAAAACTATTCTAACCTGTTTTGAACAAGTCTCAGGCATGAGAATCAACTACTCTAAAAGTGAACTCATCCCTATCAACATGGATGATCAGGAGTTAGCTGACTTCCTCTCTATTCTAGTCTATAATAAAGGTAACTTCCCCATTAAGTACCTAGGTATCCCTCTCCACTATGATAAACTGAGGAGAGAGGATATCCAACCCCTTACGGATAAAATCATTAAAAGGATTGGTGGGTGGAGGGGCAAACTTCTCTCTTACAGAGGTAGATTGATCCTCATACAAGCTTGTTTGGCTAGCATTCCAATGTATCTCCTCTCCTTCTTCAAGTTCCCTAAATGGGCAGTGAACCTCATCAATTCTCAGATGTCTCATTGCTTGTGGAATGATTTTGAGGGAAATAGAAAGCTACACCTTGCTAATTGGGCCCTAGTCTCTATGAAAAAAGATTTTGGAGGCCTAGGCATACCTAACCTCCAAGAAATTAACATATGTCTTCTAGGGTCTTGGATTAAAAGATTCTATGAGGAAGACCTGAAACCCTGTAAGCTTCCTATTGCCCATAAATACCTAGGAAATAAACCTAATATTTTTGTCCCTTCGTCCAAACCTAAGACCTCTAGATTCTGGAAAGGATTAAAATCTATTATGCATGCTGTGAAATTTGGCTACAGATGGAACATAGGGGATGGGAGTAGAACTAGGTTCTAGGAAGATACTTGGTTTGGCACATCCCCCCTAGCAGTCCAATTTTGGTCTATTTACTCTGTCTGCAATGAGCTTAACAAAAGTGTCAATGAATTTTGGGACGGTCAATGCCTAACACTCTCTTTTAGAAGGAACTTTAGTGATAGTCTCATGGAACAATGGTTCCAGTTGGAGGAAATTGCCAAAAGCATTACCTTTACTGCCGAGTCGGATGCCCTGATTTGGCAGCTGGACAATAAGGGGAAGTATTCCTCCAGCTCCCTCTATCATGTTATCAGCTTTAGAGGGGTTCAACCCGTGTTTATCCCTACTGTCTGGAAATTGAGAGTTCCCCCTAAAATTCATGTATTTCTCTGGCTTCTCTCCAAAAACAAATTGATGACTAGGGATAACCTTAGGAAGAGACACATCATCAAACCCCTTGATTGTGTTTACTGCTTGGAACATGAGTCTTGTTCTCACCTATTTTTTGAGTGTATAGTTGCTAAACATCTCTGGGCCCACATTGAGGAATATTTCTCTAGTCAGATTGGCTCATCCTTCGAATCTGTCGCCAGATTCTAGATTGCTACCAAAAAGTGCTCTGTTTTAAATAGTGTTAGCTTAGCTGTCCTTTGGTGCCTCTGGAAATATAGAAATGCTATGATTTTCAGTAACACCTCCTGGATTTCCATTCCGCGGGTCTTGAGGTTGATCAGGAACATGGTGAGGAACTGGGTGATTCTCTCCTCCGGATCGGACAAGGACAAGTTGATGAGCTTCGTGGAAACCCTAATAAGATCCCTCCAGAAACCGTTGGCGATCACTTATGGCTGAACAAGGCACGACCTGCTCTGGGGCTGGACCCGTGGGATCGTCTCAAGATCTCTGATGAAGATGATGGGCAGCTGGCGCCGAAAATGAGGGACATCCACCATGCCACGCCTTCCAGCTCAGTGTCTCCATTTGCTTACTGGTCGCCGCAGGCTGACACGGCCCCTCGGCTGAAGACCATGAAGGCTTCACTGGACCCTCCTTCTGTCATTTGAGTGCTCTATCTGCTCTGTCTTTGGCACCGCTCGAGTGATTTGTGTTATTCAGAGAACTTGTTCATCCCCCCTAGTTTGTAGCTTTTCTACCTTTGCTTTCGAACTACTCTTTGAGCTGCTGTATCAGAATATGTTGTGGTTTCATTCCCAGCAATGGAACCGGGGAGATGCTCCTTGTTTTTCTAAAAAAATTATTTTATATGTTATTATATATTATTTTTATTGTCATCATATATTTAACAGATACTTACATATGTAAGAAAACAATATCCCACATCTTATTAACTTATAAAAATAATTTCTTAACAAATAAAATCCTGGATTGTTTTGGCACGAAAATCCTCGTGATTGTGTACAAAAGCTTGGTAAGATTTAAGGACGAATGTAATAATATCACTTATTATTTAAATATATTTATAACAAAATGCTCAGCCCCTTTTTATTTTTTGATAACATTGCTGGCCCAACCCAACATTATAATTAGAATCAGCCCAGCAAAATCGTGTATTTCGAGAAAGTGCAAATGGCCTGTAATTCTTTAGGAAATAAAATAAATGGGCCGCATGGACGCTATATTATTTGTTCACCCAGCCCAGCTAATGGTTGTAATTCAAAAAAATATCAAATTGACTGTAAATTCTACCGCGCAAAAAAATACTGTAAATTCTGAAAAAAATGGGTTCAATACGTGCCACATTTTTGGAGGCTGAAATGTGGGCCAATAGGTCGAAGCCAACGCAAGTCCTGGTCAATTTAGTCAACAAATGATTCTGACATGTTAGCCGTTGGAGTTACATCCAATGACCGGCATCCATCTTCAATCTCTCGTCTTCTTCCTCTAGCGCCGCCGGGACCACCTCCCGCCTCCAGCTGCTAGCAGCTCTGCTTAGCACGCTTTGCTATGAAGCGCTACTCCACCATTGGCCAGGCCATCCCTCCACCCCTCCACAGCTCCTGTTCTTCTCCACCGACTGCCGAACGACACCGCACAAGAACTAGTTAACCCTCGTACACCTCTCCGTGTACGACTCTACTCCCGCGTCTTCCCATCTCCGGCTCCTTGCTGTCCGAGGCCTCGCCGTCGTCCACCACCTTGGATGCGCTCGGCGCAGCGTGGTCAACATGGTCAATGAACAACACCATCGGAAGTAGACTGTGCGTGGAGAGGCTGACAGCTAGGTCCACGGCCGCACACTAGGAAATGCCTCCTTATTACGCGCAAAATAATGATTCCTCCACCTGATATATGGGACCCATCGGAAGGGCCTCTGTATTTCGCGAAAATAACGTGACCCCCGCTGACATGTCGGACCCATCAGCTATCTTCGCACGCAAGGAAGTGCCTCCTTATTACGCAAAAAAATTAATATTCCCCCTGCCAGCTGGAACCCAGCATAGTAGGAGGCTGACTTGTGGGCCTACCAAGTTGACGGGGATGGAGGGCTTTGTCAACTTAGTCAATATGAACGATTCTAGCTCCTGTTACCGTACGATGTTCATCCGACGGCCATAGTGCTTCTTCAACCTCTGGTCTTCTTGCTCCAGCCGCCCAAACCAGCGGCGGTCGTGCCGCGTGCTCCTACCTCCCGTGGCCGGGTGTGATGCTGCGGAATCCTCACCGCCCCCTACTACTCCCACCGCTGGCCAGGCCATCCCTCTACTCACCCACACCCTTGTTATTCTACGGCGACAGCAGCCTCACACCGCATCCGAACCATTGAACCCTCGTACTCCTCTTCGCGTGGGCATCCACTGTTGCGTCTTCCCCAGCTCCAAGTTGTCCCCTTCCTAGTCCTCGTCGTTGTCCACCGCCGTGGTGCTCTTAGTGCGGCGTGGTAAAGGAACGACTTCCATCGGACGTGGACTGTACGTGGAGAGGCTGACAGCTGGGTCCACGGCCGCAGTAAGGAAGTGCCTCCTTATTACGCGCAAAATAATGATTCCTCCACCTGACACCGGGGACCCACCGGACGGGCCACCGTATTTTGCAAAAAAACGTTTCCCCCTGACTGATGGGACCCACCAGCTACATCTTCGCATGCAAGGAAGTGCGTCCGGGCAAAAAAACAATTCACCCCTTGACTGCTGGGACCCACTAGCTACATCTTCGCACGCAAGGAAGTGCGTCCGGGCAAAAAAAAACGATTCGCCCCCCTGACTGCTGGGACCCACCAGATACATCTTCGCACGCAAGGAAGTGCCTCACAGTCGGGACCCACCTGGTCGAAGCGTACGTAGTGTTGTCATTCTGGTCGCGCATGTGTACGTACATATATACTGGTGGATGTAGAGGCGCGCTTGTGTCGTAGTAGAGGAGCGTACGTGTCGTAGTAGAGGCGCGTACGTGTCGTAGTAGAGGCGCACACATAGCATGTACACGTACATATAGCGGCCAGGGTGCAAGAAAGAAAATACAGCCACGTATGTGTACATATGGGCGGAGTCTCGAACGCCTACTCGCGCATACGTATGGCCATGGCTCGTGTACATTGCTGGGTCGGAACGGAGAAACAGCGTCGTCGTCGTGTTCATGGGGAGGCAATGGAATGCGTCGTGTTCATGGGGAGGCAACGGAATGCGTCGTGTTCATCGGGAGGCAACGGAACGCGTGGGAGCCAACTAGCTGGGTCGGAACGGAATGCGTGGTCGTGTTCATCGGGAGGGCTTGGACGGAACAGGCGATGGAAACGAGGCCTGGCGTACCGCACAACAGAGGAAATGGACCTCCTACATTCGGAACGGGGTCCTGTTGATCAGGAGGGGTCTGGCGTACCACAAAACGGAGGAAATGGACATCCTACGGTCGAAACGGGGGTCCTGTTGATTGGGAGGGGTGTGGCATACCGCAAAACGGACGAAACGGACTTGTGTTGGAGCGCTACGGTCGAAACAGGGGTCATGTTCATCGGGAGGGGTGTGGCGTACCGCAAAACGGGACTCCACGGGATACTGTTCATCTCCACCGTCGACCTCCTCCAGCCTCCACAGGCTACCGTCGACCTCCTCCAGCCTTCACGGGCTCCTGTTCATCCAACCTCCACCGCGCCCTACTCCACCGGCTACTGTTCAACCACCCCTCCACGGGCACCCCTCCACCGTCTACTGTTCATCCAGCCCTCCACACCACGGGGTCCTGTTCAACCACCCCTCCATGGGCACCCTTCCACCGTCTACTGTTCATCCAACCCTCCACACCACGGGGTCCTGTTCAACCACCCCTCCACGGGCACCCCTTCCCCGTCTACTGTTCATCCAGCCCTCCACCACACCACGGGGTCCTGTTCATCCAGAGGCAACGTCACCGCTCACTGTTCATCTACCCCCCCCCCTGCAACGCTCATTGTTCATCCCAGAGGCAGCATCGATCGGCTTCAGTTAGCAGCAGTAGAAACTGAGTTGCTCGATCGGGTTCAGTTAACATCCATCGATCGATCTCGGGTTCAGTAACGCGTAGCCTGCAGTGCAATCGCTCGGATTCAGTTAGAGCCCAACGCCTCGCTCGGGTTCTGTTAGAGCCAACGCCTCGCACACACGCGCGTACGTGTACGAGAGAAACGCGCATCGCTCGACCCCCGACCTCCCACCGTAACCGGGAACTCCCTGAAATTTTCCTCCCCCTCGCTTATACCATGGTTTTTTCCGTCATGGACGGCCCAAAGAATGTCATGCGGCTGCGTCTCCGGCCCGCCCAGGACAAAAACCCATTTTCTGTCATGATTTTTTGTCATGGAAGTAGGATCCCACCACATCTATGATGATACCAGGTTTTGTCACAATTATCGTCATAGAAGTGTCATATGTATGACAGAAAAAAAATTCGTTCGGCCCAAAATGTCACGGATGTGTATTTTTTTTGTATTGATACATATGCTATAAAAAGTAGTGATGATTATATTTATAAAACTTGTCATGATTATAATTACCCTTTTTCTGAACATTACTCTTTTAATGTGGAAACAATTTATAGTATTCGAGTCTCTTATGATACTCCCACTATTCCGATTGAGAAGAATTTTGCTTAAGTGGAGAGTAGTAAATTTTCTATGCTTGTAGATCATGAAAAGAATGCTTTATGTGATGGTTATATTGTTGAATTCATTCATGATGCTACTGAAAATTATTATGAGGGAGGAATATATGCTTGTAGGAATTGCAATAATATCAAGTTTCCCCTCTATGTGCTTAAAATTTTGAAGTTAGGCTTGTTTTACCTTCCTATGCAAGTTGATTCTTGTTCCCACAAGTTGTTTGCTCACAAAATCCCTATGCATAGGAAGTGGGTTAGACTTAAATGTGCTATTCATACTCTTCATGATGCTCTCTTTATGTTTCAACTCTTATCCTTTATGTGAGCATCATTGAAATCATCATGCCTAGCTAGGGGCGTCACACGATAGCGCTTGTTGGGAGGCAACCCAACTTTATTTTTGTTCCTTGCTTTTTGCTCCTGTTTAGTAATAAATAATTTATCTAGCCTCTGTTATGATTGATTTTTTATGTTTCAATTAGTGTTTGTGCCAAGTAGAACCGTTGGGAAGACTTGGGGAAAGTCTTTGAGATCTTGCTGTAAAAAACAGAAACTTTAGCGCTCACGAGATTAGCGACCATTTTTTATTGGAGAGTGATATTTAGTTAATTATTTTTGCAGATGATTAATAGATAAATTCCTCACGTGCAGAAATTTATTTGAGAATTTTATGGGTTCCAGAAGTATACGTTTGATTCAGATTACTACAGACTGTTCTCTTTTTGACAGATTCTGTTTTTATTGTGTTGTTTGCTTATTTTGATGAATCTATGAGTAGTATCGGAGGTTATGAACCATAGAGAAGTTGGAATACAGTAGATATTACACCAATATAAATTTATAATGAGTTCACAACAGTACCTAAGTGGTGATTTATTTTCTTATACTAACGGAGCTTACGAGTTTTCTGTTAAGTTTTGTGTTGTGAAGTTTTCAAGTTTTGGGTAAAGATTCGATGGACTATGAAATAAGGAGTGGAAAGAGCCTAAGCTTGGGGATGCCCAAGGCACCCCAAGGCAATATTCAAGGACAACCAAGAGCCTAAGCTTGGGGATGCCCCGGAAGGCATCCCCTCTTTCGTCTTCGTTCATCGGTAACTTTACTTGGAGCTATATTTTTATTCGCCACATGATATGTGTTTTGCTTGGAGCGTCATTTTATTTACTTTTTTTTGCTTGCTGTTTGAATAAAATACCAAGATGTGAAATTCTTAAATGTTAGAGAGTCTTCATATAGTTTCATAATTATTCGACTACTCATTGATCTTCACTTATATCTTTCGGAGTAGTTCGTTGTTGCTCTAGTGCTTCACTTATATCTTTTTAGAGCACGGTGGTGGTTTTTATTTTATAGAAATAGATGAACTCTCATGCATCACTTATATTATTTTGAGAGTCCTAAACAGCATGGTAATTTGCTTTGGTTATGAATTTAGTCCTAATATGATGGGCATCCAAGAGGGATATAATAAAAACTTTCATACAAAGTGCATTGAATACTATGAGAAGTTTGATACTTGATAATTGTTTTGAGATATGAGGATCATAATATTAGAGTCATGCTAGTGAGTAGTTGTGAATTTGAGAAATACTTGTGTTAAAGTTTGTGATTCCCGTAGCATGCACGTATGGTCAACCGTTATGTGATGAAGTCAGAGCATGATTTATTTATTGATTGTCTTCCTTATGAGTGGCGGTCGGGGACAAGCGATGGTCTTTTCCTACCAATCTATCCCCTTGGACCATGCGTGTAGTACTTTGTTTTGATAACTAATAGTTTTTTGCAATAAGTATGTGAGTTATTTATGACTAATGTTGAGTCCATGGATTATGCGCACTCTCACCCTTCCACCATTGCTAGCCTCTCTAGTACCGTGCAACTTTCGCCGGTACCTTAAACCCACCATATACCTTCCTCAAAACAGCCACCATACCTACCTATCATGGCATTTCCATAGCCATTCCGAGATATATTGCCATGCAACTTTCCACCGTTCTGTTTATTATGACACGCTCCATCATTGTCATATTGCTATGCATGATGATGTAGTTGACATTGTATTTGTGGCAAAGCCACCATTCATAATTCCTTCATACATGTCACTCATGAGTCATTGCACTTCCCGGTACACCGCCGGAGGCATTCATATAGAGTTATATTTTGATCTAAGAATCGAGTTGTAAGTAAATAAAAGTGTGATGGTCATCATTATTAGAGCATTGTCCCAGTGAGGAAAGGATGATGGAGACTATGATTCCCCCACAAGTCGGGATGAGACTCCGGACGAAAATAAATAAATAAAAGAGGCCAAATAAGCCCAAATAAAAAAAAAGAGAAAAGAGGCCATAGAAAAAGAAGGCCCAAATAAAAAAATAAAAAAATAAAAAAATGAGAGAAAAAGAGAGAAGGGACAATGCTACTATCCTTTTACCACACTTGTGCTTCAAAGTAGCACCATGATCTTCATGATAGAGAGTCTCTTATGTTGTCACTTTCATATACTAGTGGGAATCTTTCATTATAAACTTGGCTTGTATATTCCAATGATGGGCTTCCTCAAAATGCCCTAGGTCTTCATGAGCAAGCAAGTTGTATGCACACCCACTTAGTTTCTTTTTGAGCTTTCATACACTTATAGCTCTAGTGCATCCGTTGCATGGCAATCCCTACTCACTCACATTGATATCTATTGATGGGCATCTCCATAGCCCATTGATGCGCCTAGTTGGTGTGAGACTATCTTCTCCTTTTTTGTCTTCTCCACAACCACCATTCTATTCCACCTATAGTGCTATGTCCATGGCTCACGCTCATGTATTGCGTGAAGATTGAAAAAGTTCGAGAACATCAAAAGTATGAAACAATTGCTTGGCTTGTCATCGGGGTTGTGCATGATTTAATTATTTTGTGTGGTGAAGATAGAGCATAGCCAGACTATATGATTTTGTAGGGATAGCTTTCTTTGGCCATGTTATTTTGAGAAGACATGATTACTTGGTTAGTATGCTTGAAGTATTATTATTTTTATGTCAATATTAAACTTTTGTCTTGAATCTTATGGATCTGAATATTCTTGCCACAATAAAGAGAACTACATGGATAAATATGTTAGGTAGCATTCCACATCAAAAATTCTGTTTTTATCATTTACCTACTCGAGGACGACCAGGAATTAAGCTTGGGGATGCTGATACGTCTCCAACGAATCTATAATTTTTGATTGTTCCATGCTATTATATTATCAACCTTGGATGTTTTATATGCATTTATATGCTATTTTATATGATTTTTGGGACTAACCTATTAACCTAGAGCCCAGTGCCAGTTTCCATTTTTTCCTTGTTTTAGACTATCGCAGAAAAGGAAAATCAAACGGAGTCCAATTGACCTGAAACTTCACGGAACTTATTTTTGGACCAGAAGAAGCCCACGGAGTATCGGAGTTGGACCAAGAGAGTCCCGGGCTGCCCACGAGGGTGGGGGGCGCGCCCACCCCCTGGGCGCGCCCCCTACCTCGTGGACAGCCGGGAGGTCCAGCGACGTACTTCTTCCTCCCATATATACCCTTATACCCTAAAAACTTCGAAGAGCACAATAGATTGAGAGTTTCGCCGCCAGAAGCCTCCGTAGCCACTGAAAACCAATCTAGACCCGTTCTGGCGCCCTGCTGGAGGGGGAATCCCTCTCCGGTGGCCATCTTCATCATCCCGGCGCTCTCCATTACAAGGAGGGAGTAGTCCACCCTCGGGGCTGAGGGTATGTACCAGTAGCTATGTGTTTGATCTCTCTCTCCTGTTCTTGAGGTGGTACGATCTTGGTGTATCGCGATCTTTGCTATTATAATTGGATCTTATGATGTTTCTCCCCCTCTACTCTCTTGTAATGGATTGAGTTTTCCCTTTGAAGTTATCTTATCGGATTGAGTCTTTAAGGATTTGAGAACACTTGATGTATGTCTTGTGTGGGATACCCGTGGTGACAATGGGGTATTCTATTGATCCACTTGATGTATGTTTTGGTGATCAACTTGCGGGTTCCGCCCATGAACCTATGCATAGGGGTTGGCACACGTTTTCGTCTTGACTCTCCGGTAAAATCTTTGGGGCACTCTTTGAGGTACTTTGTGTTGGTTGAATAGATGAATCTGAGATTGTGTGATGCATATCGTATATTCATACCCACGGATACTTGAGGTGACATTGGAGTATCTATGTGACATTAGGGTTTTGGTTGATTTGTGTCTTAAGGTGTTATTCTAGTATGAACTCTAGGGCTGTTTGTGACACTTATAGGAATAGCCCAACGGATTGATTGGAAAGAATAACTTTGAGGTGGTTTCGTACCCTACCATAATCTCTTCGTTTGTTCTTTGCTATTAGTGACTTTGGAGTGACTCTTTGTTGCATGTTGAGGGATAATTATGGATCCAATTATGTTATTATTGTTGAGAGGACTTGCACTAGTGAAAGTTTGAACCCTAGGCCTTGTTTCAACGCATTGCAATACCGTTTGTGCTCACTTTTATCATTAATTACCTTGTTGTTTTTATATTTTCAGATTACAAAAAACATTATCTACTATCCATATACCACGTGTATCACCATCTCTTCGCCGAACTAGTGCACCTATACAATTTACCATTGTATTGGGTGTGTTGGGGACACAAGAGACTCTTTGTTATTTGGTTGCAGGGTTGCTTGAGAGAGACTAAGGGAGTCCTGGATTAGGGGATGTCCGGATGGCCGGACTATACCTTCAGCCGGACTCCTGGACTATGAAGATACAAGATTGAAGACTTCGTCCCGTGTCCGGAAGGGACTTTCCTTGGCGTGGAAGGCAAGCTTGGCAATACGGATATGTAGATCTCCTACCATTGTAACCGACTTTGTGTAACCCTAACCCTCTCCGGTGTCTATATAAACCGGAGGGTTTTAGTCAGTAGGACAACATACACAACAACAATCATACCATAGGCTAGCTTCTAGGGTTTAGCCTCCCTGATCTCGTGGTAGATCTACTCTTGTACTACCCATATCATCAATATTAATCAAGCAGGACGTAGGGTTTTACCTCCATCGAGAGGGCCTGAACCTGGGTAAAACTTCGTGTCCCTTGCCTCCTGTTACCATCCGGCCTAGACGCACAGTTCGGGACCCCCTACCCGAGATCCGCCGGTTTTGACACCGACATTGGTGCTTTCATTGTGAGTTCCTCTGTGTCGTCGCCGTCAGGCTTGATGGCTCCTATGATCATCGATAGTGATGCGGTCCAGGGTGAAACTTGTCTCCCCGGACAGATCTCTGTCTTCGGCGGCTTTGCACTGCGGGCCAATTCACTTGGCCATCTGGAGCAGATCGAAAGCTATGCCCCTGGCCGTCAGGTCAGATTTGGAAGTTTAAACTACATGGCTGACATCCGCGGGGACTTGATCTTCGACGGATTCGAGCCACTGTCAAGCGTGCCGCACTGCCACGACGAGCATGATCTAGCTCTACCGCCTAACAGTGCCCTGAAGGCCGCACCCGCATTGGCTTCAACCCTTAATTCGGAGCCAACTGTGCCAATCGAGGATGGGTGGTTGGACGCCACCTCGGGGGCTGTGATCCTAACGGCGATCAAGCTGAACACCAGCCCCGCACTCTGCGAGACTCGTGATTCCAAGGAGCCAGACTCCTCTCCGGACTCCGAACCATTCGCACCTCTACCGATCGAATCCGATTGGGCGCCGATCATGAAGTTTACTACCGCGGACATCTTTCAGCACTCGCCCTTTGGCGATATTATGAAATCACTAAAGTCTCTCTCTTTATCAGGAGAGCCCTGGCCGGACTACGGTCAGCAAGATTGGGATACGGACGATTAAGAAATTCAAAGCCCACCCACCACCCACTTTGTAGCCACTATGGACGATTTAACCGACATGCTCGACTTCGACTCCAAAGACATCGACGGTATGGACGCCGATGAAGGTGACGATGAAGAACCAGCGCCTATTGGGCCCTAGAACGCCACCTCGTCATATGACATATACATGGTGGACGCACCAAAAGATGACGACGAGGAGCGGAAGGATGCACCGAAGGCTTGTTCCCTCGAAAAGCAGTCAAAGCGGCGATGCAAGCGCCGCCCCAAATCCCGCCTCGACAGAAATAGCGATCACACAGACCCAGCGCTGGAGTAGGGCGAACCGCTGCCGGACAACGGCAATCCGGATAATCAAACCGAACAAACAAATCCTATCAAGGATAGTGGTCCGGACGACATAACGCCGGACAGGCACCCGGAGCAGCAGACTGCCCGTAAAAGGCTTGTTGCCACCGCGAGGAGTCTGAAAAAGCAGAAGCAAAGGCTCAAGGCTGCGCAAGACACACTCCACATCAGATGGAGTAAAATACTCAACACAGCAGCGATGTACGGCGACAATCGCGCCTCCAAGAGCTACCCAAAGCGGAAGCTGCTACCTGAATTCGATGAGGAGGACTCAGACCCCCCATAACCAAATATCAAAGCAGCCACCTGGTCGGATAGACGACCCCTCTATCAACACAGAGCGGCATATAACGCCACTCGCAATACAACACACAACCCATGCGAGGGCTCGCACCCAAAGGATGGCGCAACAAGATCCATCTATGGACCACGCAAGCACGCCCTAGCATACAATGCAACACAACAAACATCCGAACAACGCAGTACACCCAGCTACAGGGGTGCCGCACACCCCCCTATGTTTCACCGATGAGGTGCTGGACCATGAATTTCTAGAGGGATTCAAGCTCGTAAACATAGAGGCATACGACGGAACAACAGACCCTGGGGTTTGGATTGAGGACTATATCCTTCATATCCATATGGCTTGAGGAGATGATCTCCACGCCATCAAGTACTTACCCCTCAAGCTCAAAGGGTCAGCTCGTCACTGGCTCAAAGGCCTCCCCGAAAGCTCCATTGGAAGTTGGGAAGAGCTCGAAGACGCCTTTCGGGCAAATTTTCAAGGGACTTATGTCCGACCTCCGGACGCGGACGATTTAAGTCATATAACTCAACAGCCCAGAGAGTCAGCCCAAAAGCTTTGGAACAGGTTTCTTACTAAAAAGAACCAGATTGTCGACTGTCCGGACGCCTAAGCCTTGGCAGCTTTCAAGCATAGCGTCCGTGACGAATGGCTCGCCAGACACCTCGGCCAAAATAAGCCGAGAATGATGGCTGCATTAACAAACCTCATGACCCGCTTTTGCGCGGGTGAGGACAGCTGGCTAGCCAGATGCAGCACCAGCGACCCCAGTACATCTAAAGTTAGAGATGGAAATGGTAAATCACGGCGCAACAGCAATAACAAACGCCGGAATAAAGAAGACAGCACGAAGGGCACGAAAGTAAATGCCGGATTCAAAAGCTCTCGGCCAGGTCAAAAGCCGCCCCCTAAAGGCACCAGGGATGAACTGTCCAGCCTCAACAAAATTCTAGACCAAGTATGTCAGATCCATAGTACCCCTGGTAAACCTGCTAATCATACCCACAGAGAATGTTGGGTCTTCAAGCAGTCCGGCAAGCTCAACGCCGTACACGAGGGGGAGGATACACCAAGTGAAGACGAGGACAAGCCTCCCAAGCAAGACACGGGGGAACAAAAGAAATTTCCACCAGAAGTCAAAACAGTAAACGTGTTACACGTGATCAAGGGAAAAAACAACACAGCACTCCCAGGAAAATATACCCAAGTGCCTGTCACCGCGAAGTCCTGCCACTGGTCGTCTCAACCGATCACTTTTGACCATCGCGATTACTCAGCAAGTATCCGACACGCAGGATGGGCTGCCCTAGTATTAGACCCAGTAATTGGCGGATATCACTTCACACGAGTCTTGATGGACGACGGCAGCAGCCTAAACCTAATATATCAGGTTACAATCCGCGGGATGGGGTTAGACCCAACACAAATTCGACATAGCAATACTACCTTTAAAGGAGTAACGCCAGGCCCAGGGGCTCATTGTATGGGCTCCCTCCTACTACAGGTTATATTCGGCTCCCCCGATAACTTCCGTCGCGAGCATTTAACCTTCCACATCACTCCGTTTCAAAGTGGCTATCAAGCACTGCTCGGACGTGAAGCTTTCGCTCGCTTTAATGCAATACCACACTACGCCTCCCTCACACTCAAGATGCCCGGTCCACGTGGCATCATTTCAGTGCACGGAAATATCAAGCGATCTCTGCGCGCCGAAGAGAGTGAGGTTGCCTTGGCAGCCGCACACTAAAGGCGCCCGGACCAGCGAAAGCATCCAATAGGTCGTCAAGACCTCAGACAGAACTAATCGAGTCCGGCGCTGCTACTTATACCGAATAAACGGTCACACCCCTATTTGTCAATACAAGGGGCTCAACGCGCGCAGACAAGTGGCAATTTCTCCTCATCTTGAATTATACATGGTTTCCTTAAAAAACTATCTTTTTGCACGACAACTTTTTCACCTAAATTCCTCTCTTTTACAGACGATCATCGTGCTACACCCGTCCAGGATACGGCACAACGGAGACACAGGCGCAGACGTGCAGCAGGGACCCGCTCCAAAGATTCTTTTTAGATTAAGACCCTGCGTAAACCTTTTTTACTGTCTCTTGTTGATACATATCCACCGTTGAGAAGGATTCTGACGTCTTGGCATGTGGCCACGCCAGAACAATGCACGTACCTGGACACAAGGGGCTTCTTACAAAGGCCATTATTTAGGCCCGGTTTATACCACTAAGACCGAATACCTTAGGGAGTGTTCGGTGTCGCGAGTTTGGCCTTATATGCATCAGCTCCGAATCATTGTCTTTGGTCAAATGTTGGGTTTGCCCGGCTCCTGTGTTTTGGTGCCTTACGTTCCGCTTTACCGGCTAAGGTAGCACCAGGAGAACTACTACGATTGTGCCCTGGTTCATCCGGACGAGCACCTCAGTAGAGAAAGCCGAAAACTGCCTGTCATGATATAGCGTGAGACTGGTCAACCACTCGATGACCTGTTGGAATGTTAGAATTCCTCCGCCTTAACGAAGGGCCGTTTTCCGGCCAGGCATGTATGCACCCCGGGATCGGGAAAGTGCGGAGCCACCAGGGGCTATTTAGTAGCCCCACTGTCAAACTCCTATGGCTAAGTGAAAGTGCTAAAGCATTATAGTCCGGTTGCCTCGCTCGCTCCGCTATCACCTCCTTAATAGGACCAAGACGTTGGGTTAAGTGTGAACGCGTGTTTTTGCGAGCACCTCCGCATTATAAGCGTGAAGGTTGAAGCCGACGGCTGCAATCTTTCAGGTTATACACATGTATACATAAACGGCCGCCTAGGAGGCATCATATTACTTTCAGGCAAAAGTATAAAAATAGCCTTATAAAAATTTATAAAAGCATTTCGCTTACAATGAGATTACATATCACTCAAACATAATATTTTTTGAGCACTGGGTCTCTATCAAACAGCACCCTCAAGAACTTCTTCAAAGTAGTGCTCAGCAGCCCTTCGACCTATGGCCGAATCCCGCGCTGCAACTGTGGTAGCATCCATCTCCGCCCAGTATGCTTTAACACGGGCAAAGGCCATCCATGCGCCCTCTATGCACACCGACCTCTTCATCGCATTAATGTGTGGCACCACGTCAAGGAACTGCTGCACCAAGCTGAAATAGCTGTTCGGTTTTGACCTTTCCGGCCATAGCTGATCCACAACAGACCTCATGGAGAGTCTGGACAACCTATTTAGTTCGGCCCATTCAGCTAATTGGTCAGTCAATGAAAGCGGACGCTCGGGAGAATGGAATTGTCAACAAAGCTGCTGGTCTACTCCATGGTCCATCTGACCCTGGAAATACTTGGCCGCATCGGCAGCGCTCGCCGCCAAATCCATATATACATCCTCCGAACTCCACAGCCGATCCAGAGGGGCATACCGTGGATCTCCGAACTTCCTCCGCAACATAAAGGATTTCCCAGTTACAATATCCCCGGCTTCCCGCAGCTCCTCCTTCTTTGCCCTCATAGCAGAGCGGAGGTCCTTTCTCGTCGCAGCAGCCTTCTCAAGGTCCGATGCCTTCGCTTGGTTTTCCTTTTCAAGAACCCGGCAACGGTCGGCGGCGGCTTTTAATTCTATGGCCATCTTGGCCATCTTGTCTCGGCTCCCGCCATGCGCGGCCTTCTCGGCTTGCAATTCTTCGGCCGCCTTCAAAGCAGCCGCATTACCCAACCTCGATTATTCCTTGGCTCGGGCAAGTTCTGCCCGCAAGGCTTCAACAGTGGCAGCTCCATCTGCAGTCACAACATATTAAAGACACTGGCATCATGCTGCTCTTCCTATGTGGCGTTTACTAGATAATGACACTTACCCTGTGCCTCGTCAAGCCTTTTGTTAACAAGCTCGATGTCGGCGTCTGCCGCATCCAACTGCCATTCTAAATGGGCAAACTCGCTAGTCCGGCTAGCCACCGGAGCTTCCATCACCTGCACATAGAGGAAGTATGGTTATTACCTAGGAATATGATCCTCTGTTCGTCGTCGTTTCCGACGACAACCAGACTCTCAGGGGCTACTATCTACACAGGGCACACCTAGCATGTGCAGGACTATCATACATTCTTTTACATACCTCAAAGCCTGTCAGAAGACTCATAAAAGATTCATGTAATCCGCTTTCGGCGGACGATATTCTCTCCATCACCGTATTCATCAGCACACGGTGTTCATCTGAGATGGCCGCTCACCCCACCAACTCCCTCAGAACATCCGATCGCACACTAGACGGTGCCGGACTCTTTTGTCCGCTCTCTTTGGGGGCCGGACACTGGGAGCTTCGGGGGTCAATGGGATTATCTTCTAGCCTCACCAGACTCGGAGACGCCCTCCCCGACGACACTTCAGGGTCGCCCGCTTCCGGAGCGGAGGAATCCGGAGGAGGCGTTTCGCTCTCCATCATCTCTGGAAGAAGATCCCCCGAAGACGAGCTCATTTGAGAGGGGCTAAGGCCCGAACTGCAAAAATATATGCGGTGGTTATTTTCTCAGAAGAAAAAGATGGCATATCTGTACTATTAAAGTATTTCGGGTCACTTACGACTCGCGGGAGAATTGATCCCCCCGCGGACTTTGTGCGGCAACAACGCCCCCCAAGGTAGGACCCTCTGTGGGAGACTTCTTCTCCCGTTTGGAAGCTTCGGCTTCCGAATCCCCGGGTGCAGTACTTTTCCTCTTCTGGTCGTCTTCCTTCATGGAGATGCTCGCTCCCTCGGTTAGAATGGGCAGCGTTGGGGGCCCGCGTCCGCCCGCATTATCCTCCACAGTATCTTCCTTCAAGGGCTCCGGGCAAGGTGTAGTCTGGAGCATCTTTTCCAATACCGGATTTTCCAAACCCTCGGGGAGGGGGGCCGAACACCGAATCAACTTCGCCTTTGTTAGCCAGTCCTGGTCAAAAAGCAAACTCTCATAAATAACTTCGTTACAAAGGAGAGATAGTATGTTCAGCTGGAAGATGCCTTACCTGTTCGGCGGTGCGGTTACTACTCAGGCCCATGTCCTCGGTAATTTCCGGACACTCCACCTGAGGTCCGAAGAATGACTTGTACATCTCCTCGCGCGTCAGGCCGAGAAAATTTTGAATGACACGCGGTCCCTCGGGATTGAACTCCCACAGGCGAAGAGGTCGGCGTTTGCAAGGCTGGACTTGACGAACCAGCATAACTTGTATTACTGCAACCAAACTGAAATCTCCATTGAAGAGATCTCGAATGCAGCTTTGCAGTATAGGCACTTCCTTGGCTAGACCCCAGCTCAGACCTCTGCTGATCCATGACATCAGTTGTGGTGGAGGGCCCGAGCAGAAAACAGGGGCGGCGGCCCACTTGGCACTTCTAGGAGCCGTGATGTAGAACCACTCCTGTTGCCACAATTCAGACACCTCTGGGATGGAACCTTTGGGCCACGGAGCTCCCATCATCTTGCAAATTGAGGCACCCCCACACGCTACATGTTGCCCCTCGATCATCTTTGGCTTCACTTCAAAGGTCTTGAGCCATAGGCCAAAGTGAGGGGTAACCCGGAGGAAGGCCTCGCACACGAAAATAAATGTCGTGATATGAAGAAAGGAGTCTGGAGCTAGATCATGGAAGTCTAGCCCGTAATAAAACATCAAACCCCTGACGAAAGGATCTAGAGCAAGGCCTAGACCTCGGAGGAAGTGGGAGACGAACACGACATTCTCGTTGGGTTCAGGGGTGGGGACGGCCTGCCCTCGGGGAGGTAGCCGATGCAAAATCTCGGCGGTCAGATATCTGGCCTCCCTCAACTTTTTGATGTCTTCTTCCGTGACGGAGGAAGGCACCCATCAGCCTTGAAGGCTAGATCCGGACATGACTGAAGGTTCGGAGCACCTGACCTGAACTTTGGGCGTTTGAGCTTGAGGTGGGGGAAGGATTCGATTGAGCATGGGAGGGAAAAATAAAAGCCTTGTCCCTTTATAAAGAGGGTGAATATCAAGCGTGCTCTCCGTGTCCGTTTGGACTTGCCTATAATCTAGGAGTCCTAGAAGCGGTTAGGTTACCCACGCAAGTATTGATGAGAATCCCGGCATAAAGGGACACGATCTCTGCTTTAACAAGACGTGCCAAGGAAACCGCCTCGCATGACGCGCTGAGGTGGGATAATGAAACGACTCCGATAAAGGCTTGGTCGTGGTGTGTCACACTACGGAGTACGTCAGCAGATTAGATTTGTGTAAATATTATTCTCTCTATGGCAATATGTGGAAACTTATTTTGCAGAGCCGGACATTATCATTGTGTTCAAAATCTTCTATAAAGTACTTGGAGGAGGAACCCGCCTTGCAATGCCGAAGACAATCTGCGTGCCGGACTCGTCGTCATTGAAGCCTGGTTCAGGGGCTACTGAGGGAGTCCTGGATTAGGGGGTGTCCGGATGGCCGGACTATACCTTTAGCCGGACTCCTGGACTATGAAGATACAAGATTGAAGACTTCGTCCCGTGTCCGGAAGGGACTTCCCTTGGCATGGAAGGCAAGCTTGGCGATACGGATATGTAGATCTCCTACCATTGTAACCGACTTTGTGTAACCCTAACCCTCTCTGGTGTCTATATAAACCGGAGGGTTTTAGTCCGTAGGACAACATACACAACAACAATCATACCATAGGCTAGCTTCTATGGTTTAGCCTCCCTGATCTCGTGGTAGATCAACTCTTGTACTACCCATATCATAAATATTAATCAAGCAGGACGTAGGGTTTTACCTGTTGGGGAACGTAGTAATTTCAAAAAAATTCCTACGCACACGCAAGATCATGGTGATGCATAGCAACAAGAGGGGGAGAATGTGATCTACGTACCCTTGTAGATCGACAACGGAAGCGTTAACTTGGTTGATGTAGTCGTACGTCTCCACGGCCCGACTGATCAAGCACCGGAACTACGGCACCTCCGAGTTCTAGCACACGTTCAGCTCGATGACGATCCCCGGACTCCGATCCAGCAAAGTGTCGGGGAAGAGTTCCGTCAGCACGACGGCGTGGTGACGATCTTGATGTTCTACCATCGCAGGGCTTCGCCTAAGCACCACTACAATATTATCGAGGACTATGGTGGAAGGGGGCACCGCACACGGCTAAGGATATGATCACTTGGATCAACTTGTGTCTCTAGGGGGTGCCCCTGCCTCCGTATATAAAGGCTCAAAAGGGGGGGGCTGGCCGGCCAAGAGGAGGCGCGCCAGGAGGAGTCCTGCTCCCTCCGGGAGTAGGACTCCCCCCCTTTCCTAGTTGGAATAGGATTCGCGGAGGGGAAAAAAGAGGAGAGAGAGGAGGAAGGGGGGCCGGCCCCCTCTCCTTGTCCTATTCCGACCAAGGGGGGGAGGGGCGTGCGGTCCATCTATGGCCACCTCTCCTCTCTTCCACTAAGGCCCACTAAGGCCCATATACCTCCCGGGGGGTTCCGGTAACCTCCTGGTAATCCGGTAAAATCCCGATTTCACCCGGAACACTTCTGTTATCCACACATAGGCTTCCAATATATCAATCTTTATGTGTCGACCATTTCGAGACTCCTCGTCATGTCCGTGATCACATCCGGAACTCCGAACAACCTTCGGTACATCAAAATGCATAAACTCATAATATAATTGTCATCGTAACCTTAAGCGTGCGGACCCTACGGGTTCGAGAACAATGTAGACATGACCGAGACACATCTCCGGTCAATAACCAATAGCGGGACCTGGATGCCCATATTGGTTCCTACATATTCTACGAAGATCTTTTATCGGTCAGACCGCATAACAACATACGTTGTTCCCTTTGTCATCGGTATGTTACTTGCCCGAGATTCGATCGTCGGTATCCTATACCTAGTTCAATCTCGTTACCGGCAAGTCTCTTTACTCGTTCTGTAATACATCATCCCACAACTAACTCATTAGTTGCAATGCTTGCAAGGCTTAAGTGACGTGCATTACCGAGAGGGCCCAGAGATACCTCTCCGACAATCGGAGTGACAAATCCTAATCTCGAAATACGCCAACCCAACATGTACCTTTGGAGACACCTGTAGAGCTCCTTTGTAATCACCCAGTTACGTTGTGATGTTTGGTAGCACACAAAGTGTTCCTCTGGCAAACGGGAGTTGCATAATCTCATAGTAATAGGAACATGTATAAGTCATGAAGAAAGCAATAGCAACATACTAAACGATCGGGTGCTAAGCTAATGGAATGGGTCATGTCAATCAGATCATTCAACTAATGATGTGATAACAACTATTTGTCCATGGTTAGGAAACATAACCATCTTTGATTAACGAGCTAGTCAAGTAGAGGCATACTAGTGACACTCTGTTTGTTTATGTATTCACACATGTATTATGTTTCCGGTTAATACAATTCTAGCATGAATAATAAACATTTATCATGATATAAGGAAATAAATAATAACTTTATTATTGCTTCTAGGGCATATTTCCTTCATTACCTCCATCGAGAGGGCCCGAACCTGGGTAAAACTTTGTGTCTCATGCCTCCTGTTACCATCCGGCCTAGACGCAAAGTTCGGGACCCCCTACCCGAGATCCGCCGGTTTTCACACCGACAGAGACCATCTTCATCCTACGCCTCCTACGGATTGATAAACCTTAGGTCATCCACTTGAGGGAAATTTGCTACTGTCCTACAAACCTCTGCACTTGGAGGCCCAACAACGTCTGCAAGAAGAAGGTTGTGTAGTAGACATCAGCTGCTATAGGCTGAGCAAGAACTGTTCTTACCTACGCATCAAAACCACAACGATAGTTCGTCAAGTTAGTTTTGTTTTAACCTTCTCAAGGACCGTGCGTAGGCACATTCGGTTCAACTAAAGTTGGAGAAACTGACACCCGCCAGCCACCTGTGTGCAAAGCACGTCGGTAGAACTAATCTCGCGTAAGCGTACGCGTAATGTCGGTCCGGGCCGCTTCATCCAACAATACCGCCGAACCAAAGTATGACATGCTGGTAAGCAGTATGATTTGTATCGCCCACAACTCACTTGTGTTCTACTCGTGCATATAACATCTACGCATAAATCTAGCTCTGATATCACTGTTGGGGAACGTAGTAATTTCAAAAAAAATTCCTACGCACACGCAAGATCATGGTAATGCATAGCAACAAGAGGGGAGAGTGGCGTCCACGTACCCTCGTAGATCGTTAAGCGGAAGCGTTATAACAACGCGGTTGATGTAGTCGTACGTCTTCACGATTGACCGATCCTCATCACCGAACGTACGGCACCTCCGCGTTCCGCACACGTTCAGCTCGGTGACTTCCCGCGAATTGATGATCCAGTAGAGCTCGAGGAAGAGTTTCGTCAACACAACGGTGTGGTGACGATGTTGATGAAGGTACCATCGCAGGGCTTCGCCTAAGCATCGCTACGATATAACCGAGGTGGATTATGGTGGAGGAGGGCACCGCACATGGCTAGCAGATCAACAGATCAATTGTTGTTTCTATGGGGTGCCCCCCTACCCCCGTATATAAAGGAGCTAGGGCAGAGGTGGACAGACAAGGAGGAGGGCGTGCCAAGGGGGAGTCCTACTCCCACCGGGAGTAGGACTCCCTCTTTTCCTAGTTGGAGTAGGAGAGGAGAAGGAAGGGAGGGAGGAAGAAAAGGAAAGGGGGGCGCCGCCCCCCTCCTTGTCCAATTCGGACTAGAGGCGGAGGGGGCGCGCGGCTGCCCTTGGCCGCCCCTCCTCTTCTCCCACTAAGGCCCATTAGACCCAATATACTCCCAGGGGGTTCCGGTAACCCCCCGGTACTCCGGTAAATGTTCGAAACCTCCTGAAACACTTCCGGTGTCTGAACATAGTCGTCCAATATATCAATCTTTACATATCAATCATTTCGAGACTCCTCGTCATGTCCGTGATCATATCCGGGACTCCGAACTACCTTCGGTACATCAAAACACAAAAACTCATAATACCGATCGTCACAGAACTTTAAGCGTGCGGACCCTACGGGTTCGAGAACTATGAAGACATGACCGAGACATGTCTCCGGTCAATAACCAATAGTGGAACCTGGATGCTCATATTGGTTCCTACATATTCTACGAAGATCTTTATCGGTCAAACCGCATAACAATATACGTTGTTCCCTTTGTCATCGGTATGTTACTTGCCCAAGATTTGATCGTCGGTATCTCAATACCTAGTTCAATCTCGTTACCGGCAAGTCTCTTTACTCATTCAGTAATGCATCATCCCGCAACTAAATCATTAGTCACATTGCTTGCAAGGCTTATAGTGATGTGCATTATCGAGAGGGCCCAGAGATACCTCTCCGACAATCGGAGTGAAAAATCCTAATCTTGATCTATGCCAACTCAACAAGTACCATCGGAGACACCTGCAGAGCACCTTTATAATCAGCCAGTTATGTTGTGACGTTTGGTAGCACACAAAGTGTTCCTCCGGTAATCAGGAGTTGCATAATCTCATAGTCATAGGAACATGTATAAGTCATGATGAAAGCAATAGCAGTAAACCAAAACGATCAAGTGCTAAGCTAACGGAATGGGTCAAGTCAGTCACATCATTCTCCTAATGATGTGATCCCGTTGATCAAATGACAACTCATGTCTATGGCTAGGAAACTCAACCATGTTTGATCAACGAGCTAGTAAAGTAGAGGCATACTAGTGACACTTTGTTTGTCTATGTATTCACATGTGTATTATGTTTCCGGTTAATACAATTCTAGCATGAATAATAAACATTTATCATGATATGAGGAAATAAATAATAACTTTATAATTGCCTCTAGGGCATATTTCCTTCACGGGTCCCAGTGTCATCGTCTTGGTCTTCGTGTGGGGCCCATCAGCTGCGGAACCCACCGCCAGGGCGTCACTGTGGCACGTCTCCGGTCGCATCACGGAGTAGTTGGAACAGTACCGGGCCACGCGGATCAGCGAAGCGGCACGCATTGTAGCCATGCATCCTCTGGTCAGCGGAGAGGGGGCACTATTGCCATGCTCCTCGTCTTGGAGCGGTTGTCTTGTCGTACGAGTGGATTGGACGGGCGTCTGCCGGCCCGATGGAAAATTTGGGAGATCATTGCAATCAATCGTCGCCGTCACAGGTGGAGATCTCACTGTGATTTAGGATATGCGCTGTGTGCCTCCGCCTCGATGGAGATTGTGGGATCAACAACTGTCATCCGTGACGTGCGCTTCTGGCCAGGCAAGTAAATAAGATCGTGAATACGCTTTGGAGCGCATCTTTGCATCGATAGAGGGAAAAGAAAACAACAGGTCGACGCCACGTTCACGTACGCAAGAAGGCGTGTCTGTGGCAATCGTGTGAGCATGGAGTATTGGGGATGCTCAGCCCCTCATAAAAGATCAGGTTACAAGGATAAAAGCGCTAAGCCCTTTGGCTCTGGCAGTGGCCCAGGAGTGAGCGTCGTCTTTAATAGTGGTGACCACAGTCGGGGTAGATGGGGCGATCTTGTCGAAGGTGACCGCATTACAGTGGCGCCAAAGCGTCCATGCCACAAGGCCGGCCAAGGTAGTGAGGCCGCGTCGAGTGGTCGTAGGCAGCCTGAGGAGGGTCGTGGATAGCCAGTTGAAGAAGCCGGAAGATCCGTCGGGCGGGGGGTGGAGGGGCAGCACCAAGTGAGGATCTCATGCCAAACAGAACGAGTGAAAACGCATCACACCAAGATGTGTTGCAGAGTCTCTGGCTCCTGAAGACAAAGGACGCAAGTCGGCTCATGCTTTAGTCCACGCCGAGCAAGCCAATCGGCGGTCCAGCATCGGTTTAAGGAGGCCAGGTATATGAAAAACTTCACCGATAGGGGCGCGCCGGACTTCCACACAAGATGCCAGTGCTCGGGTTGTTAGACTGTATATACGTAGTCTTGTATAGGCCTTATATTGTACCTCTTGGTACATCTATATAATGAGATAGCCACACCTCGTTTTACGGTGTCGAGCCAGTTTCCCAAACCCTATGTTTGACATGGTATCAGTTTAGGTTACGATGTCTTCCACTACACCACCTCCCGCCGCCGCCGCGCCGATCTCGACCGCCGCCGCCGCGTCGGCCCTCGCCCCGATGTCGCCCTTCATGGCCTCCCGCCCCCTCGCGACGACGTACGGTGTCGTGTCGCCGCCGCCCACTTCCCCGCAGGCTTCGGGGTCTCCGGACGCTCCAATCGTCCCAACCGAGCCCGCGGCGCTGCCGGCCCCTGGCGGCCCTCCTCCGCCGAGTCCGCACCCGTGGTGCGGTGCTCCCGCGCCATCCTATGGTGTGCCCCCGCCGCCGTCATCCTTCTGGCCGGGGTCGGCTATGTTGCGCCGCTGCCTCAACCCTACATGGCAGTGCCGCATCCGCCGCCACCGCACCACTACTACCAGGCGCCACCGCCGTCCTATGGGAGCGCGGCCTCCTCGTCGTACGGTGCCCCTGCAGCGCCCGGCCAAGGTGCTTCGGCTGCTGCGGGTGCTGGCCCCTACGCCGCGCCGGGCACCTATGATCCTCCTGCAGCGCCCGGGCACGGCGCTTTGGCTGCCGCCTCTGCCGGGTCCTACTCCTCCCCTGGCGCCTATGCGCTGGTCCCTCGTCCAGAGATGGCCCTGTCCATGGATCCCTATGCCCCACTGGCGCAGGCGTACATTGCTCAAACCGCGGCGCCGCCGCCGTTTTATTTCTCGCACCTGCTGCCGGTGAAGCTCGCGCCGGACAACTACCTGTCATGGCGTGCTCAGGTCTTGCCTCTACTCCGCAGCTGCTACTTGGAGGGCTACGTCGACGGATCCATCATGTGTCCACCCTCTCACCATCTGGCATATCACACGTGGGTGGCGCAGGATCAGGCTATTCTCTCCGCTATCCAGTCTTCGCTCACGCCGAGTGTTTCGTCGATGGTCATCTTCGCCGCTACGTCCAGGGAGGTGTGGGCGGCCTTCCACACTAGTTTCACCTCTCAGTCTCAGGCGCGTGCGCACTCTATACGCATCGAGCTGGGTGAGACCAAGCTTGGCGATCTCAGCATCACGGAGTACTTCAACAAGATGACGAGCCTCGCCGACACCTTGGCCTCTATTGGTCAGCCGCTTCAGGACGAGGACTTCACCACTTTTGTGCTTAACGGGCTTGATGATGATTATGACAATCTCATTGAGAACGTCCATGGTCGAGAGGATACGCTCCCGCGTTGTGAGCTCTATGCGCGCCTCCTTGGGCGTGAGCAGCGCATCAAGGCGCGCCGTGTTTCCCCCAGCTTCGCCTCCGCCAACGCCGCCACACGCAGCAAACCTCAGAAGCCGGCTGCATCAGGTGGCAAACCACCGGCTTCCTCGTCGCAGGCCTCGCGGGGCAACGCGCCGACCATCACTGGAGGGAGTCGCCCAGTTGCTTACTGTTCTAGTTGCGGTGCTCCTCAGGCTTGTCAGCTTTGTGGCATCGATCGTCACCTCGCCTCTCGCTGCCACAGACGCTACAAGCAGGACTTCCTTGACCTGTGGTTGTTGCAAGTATTACATGAAGGACGGACAGTGGTTGTTGCCTTCACTGTTATGCATTTTTTTCTAGAAACAGAACACCATGCACAAGCAGCAAGTTCTCCTGTATACCATGTGAACAGGCATGCACGCAGCATCTTGCCATCTTCACGAAGTACCGGAAGATCATTTTGTCCGCATACAATAAAGTTCGTTCTCGAAGCTAATACTTTTATTGTGCGTGCAAGAAATATGCCATGAAAGTCATTTGCATTAGTTGGCTTATTAAGAAAAAGTCGAGAAACATGAATGTCCATAGGGCAAATTGGATATGTAATTATTGGAATAATTGTTGGAGACTCAAATGATGGATATGCAAGCATGATAACTTATATGTTGTTCTATATCTCCATGAATCTAGGAACTTTTGCTTGCATTGTATTATTTGGTCTACGTACCGGAACTGATAACATTCGAGATTATGCAGGATTATACACGAAAGATCATGGCGGACCTGTCCACGACAACGGGACGGGACCAGTGAAGCTGAGGAGCAGGAGCTGCCAACTTGGGTCCATGGTCCATGCCACCCACCAATTTCTTCAGTCGACAGACAACACCTCATGCATGAAAAATGCAAGAAAATAAAGTTTGAATTGGCACTCCGCACGCACACTGACTATTGTGGCCACTGACTAGTACTACGTACTTGCAACGCATGGTTACACACATTCATGCACGAGCACAAGATGAGATGCACCACCCAAGCAGTTTTTGCCAAGATCACTTGAGAATCACCTGCACCCCAAACTGGTTTCTTGCTGAGTGTTCCTGCTTTTTGTATACATACCACAGGCCACAGCTGAATCCATGGTGAAATGCTTCCTGCTGCTCGCCTTCTTGGCGTTTCTCCTGCCGGCGGCCTATGCGACGTGCCACCCTGACGACCTTCAAACGCCGCGGGGCTTCGCTGGGAAGGTACTTGGACCTCTCAAATAATTCATTTGGTTGGTGAGGTACCCAAGGGTTTGACACTACTCAGGGGCCTCACCGTTGTCGATCGTTCACTAGGTATTGCTTTCTCTAACTTGCTATTGTATGTGAAGAGCAATAAAAGAACACTCCAACAACAACAACCAAACACCATTACTGGGACCAACAACAGTGCCAGATCTGGAAGTGGCAACATTGTATCTGGGAGCGGCAACACTGTTGTATCTGGGGACAACAACAATGTTTCTGGGAGCAACAACACAGTCACATCTGGGAGCAGCAATGTCATACTTGACACCAACCATGTCGTAACTGGGAGCAACAATACTGTATCCGGCAATAACAATAGGGTAAATGGGAACAATAATGTTGTATCTGGGAGCAACCAAGTCGTGTTCGGGGACAACAAAGTCGTAACTGGCTAATGATCTGTTAGTGGATTGATTTCGGCTTCCCTGGTGCAGTTCATACGTCCTTGTCCAAGTTCAGTGTGGCTGACAATTACTTGGTGGGCCCAATCGTGTTTGGAACTTCATGGATATAGCATCCTACCTACTTAAAATAAAATTTCCCTAAAATATCTATAGAACGTTTTACATACTAAATGCTGGCCTGGACAGCAATGGCGACTTGCAGCTTAGGTACATGTTTTCATCGTGGATGTCTAGATGTGGTTATTTCATCTATTCTGTTATCTGTAATGTGTGATGTTTTATTATATATGAAGATTGATCTATGAATTATAACTGCTCAATGTCATCTAGCTATACACTTCTCAGGTGATGCAATACGGATCGTTTGCCATGTGCACCTCGTAGTTCCTTTGTGACCAGTGATTACCTTCAATCTGTTTCTAGATGTACATACTCTCTCCTTCTAACTATATAGGGCTTAATGCGTTTTTTGAGGCTAACTTTGACCAAAAGTTAGAGCAATAATATCTGACAAGCAACTTACACAAAGCATATCGTCAAATTTGTATGTTAAAGGAGCTTCCAATGATATAATTTTCGCATTATAAATCCTATATAGTATTAATCTTGTCAATAGTCAAAGGCGGTATTGAAAAACGTATTAGGCCCTGTATAGATGGAAGGAGGGACTACTTCTTTTCTAGAGCCCTTAGAATTTATCGAATCCAGAAAATGAATTAATCTTGGCAAGGAAATGTATGCATGCCTTGGTTATCTCAAATCATCCCAGTTTCTCGGACCAACAATTATCACAGAGATTGTAGAAATAAAAAGAAAATAGGCCAGGCTAAGGTTGCTCCAGCGGCTGTGTACACGCTTTAGGGATAATAATTACAGATCAACAATGCACTGGTAAACATTGATAAATATATTTCGCAAATCTCTATTTCTAATGGAGCAGTTGGTAGTCTCGCTTCCAGGTTTTTTTTCGTCCACCCTCCCATGGTTTTTTTTGGTACCTCGTCCCACCTTACACTGAGCCGCCACGAACCGAAAAAACCGCGTACCGAAGCCCCCACCCACCCTCACGCATTCCAGGGCCCAACCTCCAATCGCACCCAAGACAATCGAGCTAAAAAAACCTACGAAAATTAACCAGCGAAAAAAACTTAATGGAGGAGTTGGTAGTCCGGTACGGTTTATTTTCAACACTTTTCTAATGACAAAAGATCACGGATCTAACTTTCCTACCTTAGCCAAATCAACGAATCTCTCTCATTAATGCAATTTTCTTTAGGAAACAAATAATAGATTATTTCCTACCTTAGCCAAATCAACGGATCTCTCCCATTAATGCAATTTGCTTTAGCAAACAAATAACAAATTCTTTCCTACCTTAGCCAAATCAACGAATCTCTCTCATTAATGCAATTGGCTTTAGGAAACAAATAATAGATTCTTTCCTACCTTAGCCAAATCAATGGATCTCCCCCATTAATGCAATTTGCTTTAGCAAACAAATAATAGATTCTTTCCTACCTTAGCCAAATCAATGAATCTCTCTCATTAATGCAATTTTCTTTAGGAAACAAATAATAAATTCTTTCTTACCTTAGCCAAATCAACGGATGTCTCCCATTAATGCAATTTTTTAGCAAACAAATAATAGATTCTTTCCTACCTTAGCCAAATCAACGGATCTCTCTCATTAATGCAATTTGCTTTAGGAAACAAATAATAGATTTTCAGGAAGCAAATAATCTCTAATCTTTAATATTTAATTCTCTAATAATAATAATAATAATTAATAATAATTAATCTCCATCTCTACTTTTTTATCTAAAAGAACCGTAAGGTTCCGTCTCCCCTCTTACGTCGTCCCACCCGTTCGTCCATCCTTTCTCACCCTACAGCGATTTCCTCACCTCTCGGTCAATATTTGGTAATTCAATCAATTCACGGATTAATACCTTATTTGGTTAATGCATAATACAATTAATTCAGGCCAATCACGGACGACATCTCTCCTATTCCTTCCTTTTAATTGTTTAGCTCCCTCTATCCTCCCTCGATCCTCTCCTTTATTCGCTCCTCCCAGATCCGTCATGGGTGCATCAAGTCAATCGTGATGGAGAGAGAGAGAGAGGGGGCGCCCTGACTAGAGGAGAGGTAGCCGTTGGGGGAGGAGAGGATGCGGGAGACAGGTCGCCGTCATGGGAAGGAGAGGATTCGGGTGGCAGATCACTGGCCAAGGTAGAGGTATGCCTGCTCTTCGTGCAGCGATGTAGCCAAGGTGCGTGACCACGCGCTGGTGTGCGTTGTGGCACCGATGCATGTATGTTGCTGCGTGAGAGATGCAATTTTGCCGCTACGCTGCTGCTGCTGTCCGTATTGCTGACGCTGCTATGCTGCTGCTTCTGTTCGTCCTACCATTCCATCACGTTGAACAGAACCTCACGCCTCTATTTCCCGTGAGGCCAATATTCAAAATCCTCCCTCCATATGAAATCCTTTGATACGACATTTTATGTAGATATTGGAATTTTCACTGCCAACCTTAGTATCTGAAAATATCCCTTAGCTATTAGACCCTCCTTCCAGAGTATAACATGGTTGGCCTCCATCCAGCATAGCTTTTGTTATCTTATTCCTTTAACAATTTTTTCTTGACATCGCAGGTGCATATGAAACCGCCCTACACAGCTGATGATTCAGATTCACGGGAAACATGAAAGCATGAATGGAACCTGAAGTCAAAATTCCAGGCTTTTTTCACGTCTTTAGTTCTTGTATGGCTTGATTATAGCTATCCATAATCTGGGTGTGTTGCTGTGAGTAACTTCCACTGATCCATGAAACCATGACAATTGTGTAATATTTCCTCTTAAAGGACCTTGATGTATTTCACATCAGCGGAAAAGTTTACCGTATGACCAGACTGTACAATTGTCCAAACAATAGTATGCTTTGTTTTTCATTTTTCTATGCTTGTAACTCAGTTTTATGTATCCTCTCAACCTGACAATAGTCTCATTAGAGTGGAGTTAGCACTTTATCACGAATGACTTATCCTCATAGAAGGAAGTTTAGTACTTATTTAACAAATTAGAGTTAATAATCCATGCTACGTGGTAAGTGCTTTTACATTTTGAAATATTAATGTGCTTTACATGGTTCGTGCTCCATCGATATTATGCAGCTCATGTGCAGGATACAAAATCTTCACCGAAGGAAAACAATTGCTTTCATTGGCATACCAGGATATATTCTGCAGTGGGTCTACAGCTAGGATGCATATGCATTTCCCACCTCTACAACTAACTTTTGTTTTAGCATGTCTATTAACATTTGCCTCTTCTCCTATATTAGAAAAGGATGGATATAGATATTATGATCTACTCCATATATGAAAAGGATGCTGGGCAACAAGGCATGGATATAGATGTTGCTGGAAGGCATGAAAGAATTTTTTACAGAACATGAGAAGATGGTGTGCACTATCTACCAGATGGCTCCCCTCGCCAATTGGCTTGCACATTTCTATTTTTTATGTCATATTACTTGAACTTGTTCAATATACTAGCATTAGTAAAACATTTGCTATACATTCTTCCTGAGAATCATGCTTTTGCTCTTTTCTGAATAATGTTATGTTTGAACAGTCCATTTCCTATCTTTTGTAGAGAGTTAGAAGCTAGGATACATGGTGCCTGCTAGAGTGAGATAAAGTAGGCGGAATAGCTTGTTTGGGGGAAACATTATGCAAAATTCTTAAATTCATCTACATTAGCAACTCTTGAGAAAGTAGGAGGAAGAAATTATTTAATGGTAAAAAGAAGTCAACAGTGTGGCCTGATGTGCCCTAAAGATATATGTTAGAACAACAAGAATGTGCCATAAAGATATACATGCATAGTAGAACAATAGGATTGGATGCTCCCGTAGCAACGCACGGGCAATTACCTATAATACCTAAAAGAAACACAGTGTTCCGTTTCCCGTCTTACGTCGTCGAACCCTTCGTCTAGCCTCCCTCATGTGCGCTGTTGGTTTTCCCTGCGTACGTTCCACCCCAAACGTGATTCGTTCTTCTTAATTACGTGGTCCCACCCCCATGTGATCCGGCGAAAGAACCAGCAAAACAGTCATACCCACGCACGCAAGCAACGAAAAATCCACGCAAGCCGTGTCTCCTCCTCCCTGTTCAAACCCTAGCCGCCCCTTCCTAGTTGACACCGCTAGCGAGTAGCGCGTTGCACTAGTGCGGCCCTTCTGCGATCCCCCTCGACCTCGCAATGAAACAGCTCGTCGGCATCGATGACGAGCCGGTGCGTCCAGTGTTGATTCATGTGGATGGGTCAAGCAGGACAGAGGGCGGTGGATCCGGGACATAGCCATGAAGTCTGCTTCAACGCGCGCCCAGTATTGTCTCGTGTGCATGGGTCGATCCTGGACGGCGGGCGATGGATCAAGGACGTACATAGCAGCTTTCACCTACGCAAACAACTGACTGCTCAACCTCCTCTCGGCGGTGGCAGCGGCCAGGTCTGGTTAGCTACCATTTATCTTTAATGCATGCCATGAAAGGCGGTCAAGAGGAGCAATCATAAGCAGCGAGGTGTTCCAGGGCTACGAGCGCCAGTACTGCGACTCTGGGTCTGTGAGGTCTTCGCCAAGATCGCCACCCTCTCTTCCCGTGCCTATTTCTATTCGATGTTGTTGGTTTTGTCTTACATGGTGAGATCTAAGCAGACAAGATGAAGCAGAGGCTCTCTGAGATCCAGTCCAACGTGCAGGATGCTGAATTGCTGGTAAATACTAGATTGTGTTTTATGATTTGATCATCCATTCCGCTGCCTTATATACTGCCTGTGGGACATTTGGCAGGTGGAGGCTTCATTTTGGACGTAGGTGAATGTGTGATTTCTGGAAGCTCTGTATATTAACTTCATGATCTGCTCTTGATTTCCTTCTTGGGGACTAGATTTGAAGATTTGCCAGCTACACCATCTAAAAATCAGGCTGCTGATCCGGGTACATTGCTACTCGGCCTTGCGTTCAATTGAAGTTTTCTGAGATCAACTCTTCTGAAACTTCAAAACGAGTACTCCTCGTATTTTGAGGTTGCTATTTGCACATTGTTCATCTTTCTGTCAATTTTGTTCCATTATTTTGCACTCTATTTGCCAATTTGATTGCATGGTATAGGGTGCGATGGTGGTGTGGGCGCCGCACGGGGTAGGAGCAGTGCTCTGCACAGGCCAGCCCATGCCAGGAGCTAGCATCGCGCCAACGCCTCCATGAACGCCGCCATGACGCGTTGCATGGTGTCGCTGTCGGGTGTGGCCCCCAACATCGCGATGTGTGCTCAAGCATGTCGTTTGTGGCTTCAAGCCGCCTGGTGGCCACCGTGGCATCGTGGCTAAACAAGAGGTTGGTGATGAAGAGCCTGCGATCATCCAGGCGGATATGGCGGAGCATCCACGGCGATGTGGACGTGGTTGCAGCCGTGGCCGGATGGAGAAGCCTTAGGTCCTGGCAGATTATCTACTGATGGCATAATCCTCCAGAGCTACAATAGCCAGAAAGATGCCTTGCCGTGGGGAAGCCTCGCTGCTGGAAGTGCCATCAGTGATCTAATTTGAAGAGTCCAACAAGAGGTCAATGGAATTCTCATCTCCAATATGTTCGCATTCTAACATGTCCTTGTTGATTCAGCTGTTACATTGTGTCACAGTTCACTTGTTTGTCACCTTTTTTCGTACTACTATGCACTGTAATGTCCATGTTTGCTAATTTGCAGATTGAATTGTTTTGATAAAGCATGCTAATATATGTCACTTCTTTCTGAAAGGTATCCAGAACTCTTAACTGCATTGCTCCGGTGATAACTTTTTCTTATTGTTGCCATTTTTTGTTCCGGTCAAGATTTTCTTCTTTCACAGACATTAGAAGTCTAGAACTGGGATAAAAATAAATAAAGTTTGGAATAAACTAGAATCTTAATAATCTCCAATATCTGCTCCACATGTGTGGAATCAATCATTCAGATATATATACTCGGATTGATGCAGCCATGCCCAATAAGAATCTTCATGTAAATAAATCGAAGGATTCTCTACTGATGAATAGGGAGATGCACCAGACATCATATGGTCTTTTCATTTTCGTGGTAAGACTGGACTGACCTCAAGACTTAAGTATCTCAGAACCATGCTTTTCCTGCATAGTTTTCAACATGCTATTACATAGTCTATTAAGTGTGTGTGAAGATTCTTGAATTTACCCTGACATTATGGAACCTTTGTGTTGAAACAATTAAATATGTTAATCTATAATGATAGCAATGAAGACACGCAGTTCAGTTATCAATATAGTGCAGATGGTCATGTGGCCATTATGGCCTATCTTCAGTATTGTGGTTAACATTGACAGGATTGATGTAATCTTCGAAACGACATGTTCCATTTTCCCTATGTATTTTTTGTTCAGATGCCCTACTATTGTTTTATTGACTGCAGGAAATCTATTTTGTATGGTATGATTTTGTTTGTTGGAGAGATACTAGCTGCCCCTTTTCCACCTGTTAGTAGGTTTTGTAGCAGACTTCTTATTGATATTATAGACGTTCTAAGGTAGACGTGGTATTTTTAGTTAGACTGATTTCTTGTATTTTATCCACTGTTATAGGAGTTTGTTACCTTTGTTTTTTGATCGAAAATTAAAATGTGCATGCATTGTCGAAGTTTGTGAAGTAGAATTAATAACCTTATGGTTATTGATCAATATATATATATATATATATATATATATATATATATATATATATATATATATATATATATATTGGATGTCCCATAGCAACGCAAGGGCATTCAGCTATCCTTGAAAAAAAGAACTATCAAACCGATCAAGAACCTGCCAGGTCAAGCCTCTTCCTCCGTTGTTTGGCACTGCCTACCCCCTCTCCCCCGAATACCGCGACAGGGAAAGATCCGGTCCATCGAGAGAGACCGATGCTATCGACCATTGATGTCGCAT
>NC_057803.1:624077153-624101418 GCF_018294505.1 Triticum aestivum
ATATATATATATATATATATATATATATATCTTGGATGTCCCATAGCAACGCAAGGGCATTCAGCTATCCTTGAAAAAAAGAACTGTCAAACCGATCAAGAACCTGCCAGGTCAAGCCTCTTCCTCCGTTGTTTGGCACTGCCTACCCCCTCTCCCCCGAATACCGCGACAGGGAAAGATCCGGTCCATCGAGAGAGACCGATGCTATCGACCATTGATGTCGCATGGGAGATCTGCGACAGTGGAAACAAGCTCCCCTTCCGTCAACGGCGCCTCAAGGTCACTGACACGGGTGACCCAGCGATTCGCCGATGCCATCCCGAGCTACTTTGCCAACGTCGTGGGCATGGGCTACTAGCCTTCCAGGTACTCGACCGCCGGGCTTATCGAATTGGGCTGCCACGGTGCTTCTGGCCGTCGTCTGTCTCACTATAGATGCATCATGTGACGTCGGCCATGCCAGCATCGCCGCCTACGTTTCCCAAATCAGTTACCCGTACGGCCCATGCATACCCGGAGACGTTGGTGCGTTCACACTTCTCATGGATCTTTGTATTAGCCTGATAGTGTTGGGATCTCGAAATTTTGATGTAGGTGAAGAAGGGATTCCTATCTCGAAATTCTGTTGTAGGTGAAGTGCCTCATGTAGGCCATGGAGATGACCAGGGATGCATTGGGAGGTGGGCGACGTAAAGCGCTGGAAAGGAGTATTGTATTATGTATGGTCCTCCTTCGCTTTTTGGAAGGTTGTATAGTCGTTTTGATACCTAAGATATAATTTCAGGTTCTACATACATATTGGTTTGAGATGTTTTCATTTTTTATAATTTCAGTGAATAATGCAATCTGGATTTGTTTTATCATGCCAATTTGAGGCATTCTGTACGGGCTGGTTGGAGGAATATTATTTTTTGATGCACTATGTGTGAACATGTTGAAGGGGCAATGACCATCAACGAGCTTGTGGCAGAAGTTTGAATGTGAGTAGCTCCTATCTTTTGTGTACTTATTTTCAGTCTATCAATCAAAGTGTAGAATGATTACATGTGCAGTTATTTTGGTGTGAGCTTTGACAAGGGTTGCCGATTGTTATGTTGAAGAGGCTAAAATCTTCCTCGGTAAGTGATGTGCATTATGCATCTGATAAAAAAAGAGGCTTTAGGGAGTTGATTGTGCCCATGAGAGGTGGTCCTAATATTAGGCTTGCTACAACATATCATATTTAACACGTAATGTTCTTTACCAACCAAATGTTCACGTTTTAGATTATAAAGAATGATGACCTCAAAGACAAACAGCTCCAAGAACTCGGTTCTGAAACTTTTGGTTAGTCTGAGTAATAAAATGTGACCCTACTGGAAGTTCTACCTCATTTCAGTTCTTCTCTTTTCCATTTAATTATCTATTTCATTCCAAGCTAACTGTCTTACATACCTATATCTTTCAATACAAGACTACACGAGAACTATGGGATATGGGATATCAAGCTCCTTCAAATAATCTGCACCAGTTCTTCTGGAGAATAATGTATATGCATGGTCTACAATGGAGTTTACAAGATAGATTCACTTACTCAAAGATTCGGCCTAACATTTTCCATAAGGATTATGTATGTTATACCAACTCTCAGTAATCTCTACTACTAATGTCTTAGTTGGTAGTCTCGCCTCACTCCACCTCATCCCACCACTCCTATCTTTCGCCCACCTTTGACATCATCACATCACAGCATGGGCTGGCCCATTAACGTGGATGTGAACGCAATCCTCCCATCGCCTACCCTCCTCGCGATAATCCCGACGTCCTCGCGCTGCCGTCCTCTTCTCTCTGATCTCCTCTACCAGCGTGCCTTCCTTGCGATCCTCCCGACGTGTCCTCGCGTCGCCGTCCTCTTCTCCCCAAACTCCTCTACCAGGGGACTCCTCTATGACCCAGGCAGAGCGAACATTGTACGCAGGTTTTTTGGCTTTCACCGGTTCGTTCTCTACCCCTCCATGACTCCCTCGCCATCGATTTTTTTCGACGTCTAAATGCAATCCCTTTGTGGGGAAGTATGGTGTGAAGGAGAGAGGCCGTGATGGCAAAGGTGAGGTGGGCATCAGCCCGTTTTAAAGGAGAGGGCTCCAGCGAGAAATGTCTCACTACGGCGAAAACCGAGCGGAAGGGGAGGGTCCGACAAGAAAACATAAGGGTGTGTCATGGGGTGGAGTTTTTATGTTGCTACACTAGATCGCGGGAACCTGACGTCGACCTTAAGGTTGGTGTATGAGAGAGAAATAAGCTTCAATACCAATAATTTGTCTGATTCATTTATATACAGTATAGCCCGTAGCAACGCACGGGCGTTTTACTAGTACATAAGTGGGAGATGTGTCCTTGTGACACCACAACTGACTACCGCCGCGCCGAGGATTCGATTGTCCAACCTTTGCCCTATCTGACTCACGGGGGTTACCCCGGTTATTAAGGATAAACCAGACTAATGCAAGAGTGTTTGATGACTGCATAGTCTCCCCAGGGACTTGGTTCCAGTTACCATAATGACCTTATTATCACCATCTTTCGGCATAGCCTCCCTCTCCTATCTGCGTTTTACCTCTCTTGCTCCAGTATTTTGTGTCGCAGGTACCATCGAGCCCTATTGCCCTAAGATCAAGGTAGAGACAACAAACAAGAGACAAAATAGTTGCACCATAATACTCCCTCTGTACTAAAATAAGTGTCTCAACTTTAGTACAACTTGTTGTACTATAGTTGAGACACTTAGGGCCTGTTCTAATTTCCTCCGGCTTCTATCTCGTGTGAAGCTGTCCAAAAAAAAAGCTGTCCCAAACGGTTTAGCTCATAGAGTCTGAATTCAAGAAGCTCAGCCCGCCTCCAGTCCAACTCCATAAAAACAAGAAACAGGTATTTACAGGCAAATTGCCCCCACTAAAGAAAATTTTTCAGATAGCCGGTGCATACGGTCATCCCTTTTCCTCAAATCATTACGCTTGAGCAGGCAGTTCCTCTCCTCTCTCTCTCGACGTAACCCTCCTGCCGCCGCCGCCCACGCCGCCGGGGCCAGCTCCCCCCTTCTCCGGTCGGCGCTTCCCTCCACCGCCAGATCCGGCATCTACAACACCATTCTCGTCGGTTCCCGTTCAAAAACACCACCCCAGAGCTGCATCCCCACCGGCACCCAACGCAGCACCCCCACCGGCTCCAGACACAACCTCGACGCCAGTGCTGACCTCGACGAACCCCGCCTGAACCTCCAAGTCCCCCTCTCCGACGGCATCAACCCTCCATACAGTACACAAATGCTCTAAATTGTAGTAAGATGTTCCTGTGAAAAAAAAACTGGTTAAAAGCCCAACAGTTTCCCTCATGTTTAGGCCAATTTACCTAGGTTGGGCGACTCGTCTCGTTCCAGCCGGCCCATTATGGGCAGGCGACCAAAGAAGCCATCGATCGCGGGAGCTCCTATACCCCGCTTTTTGCGGCAAATGGAGCGCGTGCCGCATAGCGGGTCCCCGACTGGGCCGGCCCACTACAATGAATTAAGTTGAACGCTAAACTTTACGACACAAAAATCTAGAGAAAATAAAGGAAAATGTCTACAATCAATCGGTTGATTTCTATCTCTCGTAAACCTCCTTTACAGCACGCCACGTGCCCCTCAGGCCCACAAGCCCACCTGCCGCCACCTTATCTCTTAGCCGAAGGGTCTCGTCTTCCCTGGAGCGCTTCTGTCCATCCCCATCTCTTCTCTGCTCCATCTCTCCTCCCTCTCTCATCCCTCAATCCCGTCCAACCCAGATTCGGGGCCATGCCGCCGGTGCCAACAACCCTCCCACTCACTTTCTCTCCCTTCGGCAAAGCTCCAACACAAATCCCAGCACCCATGTGAAAGATCCATCGCAGGGCATCGCTGCTGCAAAGGGGGGACGAGGGTTCGGTGTGGCCACCGGAGCTGCGTGGTAGTGGCCACCGGAGCTGCAGATGACGACGGTGTCGGAGGCGAGTCACCACTCGCTGCACATGCTATAGTCGGGACAGGAGGCTGAGGAGAGGAGCATCGCAACATCGGGCCGCCAGAGCTTCGTCGCCACCGCGTGCTGTGTCCCAGCATCGCCGTCACCGTCGTGCATCCGCCATCGCGGCCGCCTGATTTGCCGCGCGCACCTCGACACCGTCGCGTTGAGCTGCAGTGAAGCTTCGTCGGTGCCCGTCTAGTGCTGCGGTGGAGCTTTGACGGGGGGCAGCGGTGCTGCAATGGAACACGACCGTGCGATGGTGGTGATGCTACAATGAAGCTTCGCCGGCGGCTGTCCGGGTGCTACGATGGAGCACCGCCCTGTTGGTGTTGGTGCTGCAACAAAACATCGTCGAGGTTGCAATGAAGCTCCCGTGAGGTCGCAGTGAAGCGCCACGGCGGTTGTTGGAGCTCTGACGAGGTTAGGCGGTCGTTGGAAGCTCCGGCGAGGTTGCAGTGAAGCGCCGTGTCGGTCGTTGGAAGCTCCGGCGAGGTTGCAATGAAGCACCGCCGAACGCCGTCGGTGCTGCCATGGGAGCTGTTTTATGATGCTGCCGTGAGAGCTACGTGGTGCCACTTGATCCTGTGGCTGGCAGCATCTGAATCGGATGGCTGTGAGGGTGGCTTAATTTTGTAACAAATCAACCGGTTGATTCGTAGCAGCCCCCGAAAATAAAAGCGCTAGGAGGACTCGAACATGCAACCTCGCGCGCCTAACAGCTTGCAACTAGCCACTTGACCTGAAGCAGCCAGATGGCGAATGATTAGCACCAAGCTTTAAGAACAGACAATAGAAGAAATGTATTTAAAAGTCAAACTTTTTTCAAACTTACAGCACATTCTTGAAAACCTGAACATTTTTCAAAGTTCCCGGACATGCTTTGAAACGTGAACATTTTTTGTATTGGTGAGCAAAATTTGAAAACGAGGACAACGTTTTAGATTCAGAACAGATATTTTAAACTGAGAACAATTGGAAAATCCCGAACAAATTTTGGAAATGCAAACATTTTTATTAAGGTGAACAAAATATTGAAACAAAAACATTTTTCTAAACATTCAAACATTTTTGGAAAATGCGAACATTTTTTGAATTTGTGAACCGAATCTAAAAACTGGAACTACTTTTGAAATACGTGAACAAAATTTAAAAAACATTTTTTTAATTTTATTCAATTTTTTAAAACATAAACATTTTTTGAAATGCCAAACAATTTTGAAAAATGGGAACATTTCTTCAAATGCCCGGATTAGTTTTTGAAACTGCGAACATTACTTGAATTTCTGAACATTTTTTGAAAAATAACTGTTTTTAAAAAAAATAACATTTTTTAACAGGACGAACATTTTTTAAGTTTCTCAACAATTTTTTAAACCTCAACTAAAAAAAGAATATATTGGAAAGTAAAAAAGAAACAGAAAAGGAAAAGAAAAGACAGAAGCATGTTCTTGTTTTCAAAATAACAATTCCAAAGGTGAATTTTCGGACTTTTTTGTAAACATGAACATTTTTTGAATTTGTGAACACAATTTTAAAATAAGAACATATTTTGAATTTTTAGAACCAAATTCGAAATGGAGAGGAATTCTGAAAATCCCAAACAAATTTGAAACGTGATCAATTTTTGAATACGTGAAGAAAATGTTTGACACAGGAACAATTTTGGAAATCCCAGACATTATTTGAAAAGTTCTAGTAAACGTGCAAAAAATATTCTGAACAATTTATGAAAAACACTCGGAACAAGTTTTGAATACAGGAACATTTTTCTAATTCCTGATCAATTTTTTAAAAGTGCAAAATAGTTTTTTGAATTTATTTTTCTGAAAACACGACGATTTTTAAAAAAATGAACTAATTTTTAAAATCATGAACATTTTTTTAAGTTCCCAAACAATTTTAAAAACATGAACTCTTAATTGAAAAATAAAAAACGTAAAAAGAAAAAAGAAACAGCAAGAGGAAAAGAAAAGAAAAATAAACAGAAAAAATAAAAAAAAGCTAAAAGATAAAGATAAACCGGTTCAAGGAACCTTCTAGAAGGTTCCCAAAACCAGGGAAATCGGTTGGGAAACTCTAGAAGGTTCCCAAAACCGGGAACACTTCAACACGTTGATGGGCCGGCCCAGGTAATCGCTACATCGGTAGGTCTGTGCGAAGGGTCGACATTTTTACGCAATGTGCGTCCAATAGGAAATTCCAGCGATCGCTGCAGAACAGAGTTGACTCGCTGCGTGGAGTTAGAAGCTGGGTTGGGAAGCTGGAATCATGGAATTCGTGGAGTTTGTGGGAGATCACAACATGCCCTTATGTTAGGACGGAGGGAGTATAAAGTAAAGTAAACCGTCAATCCTCAAAGATAAAATAACAGTGTTAGCTGAGGGCTTAAATTGAAATTGTGTTTGGTGATTCCAAATTAATTGGAATATTTTATTTTGTCTCCCTAAAATTATTGGAAGGTTTTATTTATAGGGTTTAAAGAGAAATGACCATGTGAACCCCTCAATTTAAAATAGATCAAAATATATTCATTTTATCTAGTTACATTTTAATTAAGTTTAGGATTTTTAGTACTTGGAGGATTTAATTCCAGGATTAAAGCATGAAGACATGATGGCATGATGCAATGATGACGCAAAAATGAAAAAAAAAACAAGCAATTATAATTGGGATACTATCCGGGGATGTTACTTTGTGGGAGTCAAAGAGGCCTCAAAGAGATATATGTTGATGGTGGGCTTTCTTTTACACACTGGGTCGAATAAATATAATATTTCTGTCTATTTAAAATCACTAGTTAAGAGGGTCCCCCAACAAATGTCACCCTCACCTCCTCTGATGGTGACAAGTGGCACATCACATGCGTGCCACTTGTCACAAATAGATAGTTTTTTTTTGGTTTTTTGTCGATCTATTTTTTCAAAATGATTTATCTCTTGAACCGTGCATCCAAATTATGAACAATTAGTCACCAATGTGTTCCTTGTGTCCAGATCTCTAAAATTGGATCTCATGTTAATATGTTCGATGATTGTTTTTGACAAAAGATATGCTCCAAAAGTGAACTAACACGTGCTTCCAAACTGTGCTAACACATGCTTTCAAGTAAACTAGCTTGTGCTCGCATGTGGTGAAGCACAATTGTGCTTCCCCAAAGTGAACTATCTTTGTCCCCTCACGTGAAGCACATGAAGCACACGGGACCCAGATCTAGAGTTTTCACCGGAGCAGTCCGAGCAAGGTGACGCGAAACGTAACGACAATGCCTCGACAAGGAAACAACGCCAAAGACATCGCAATCGTCCACCATGACCGAAGTCGGCACGACTTTCACCAGAAGTCGTGCCATTCCGACCACGCAGCTGACTAGATTTGGGCAGAGCTGTGCCATGAAGAAATACGCAGTCGCCGTAACGCCGGCAGAGGACCTCCAGCTACATCTGACCAGCCCACTCACGCGCCGCCTGCAAGCCAAGAGCCACGCCACGACGAATCTAAACAGGGATTAGATTCACGCCCATAGCTCGACAACTCGCTGGAGAAGATCACTTTGCGTACCCACCGGCCATGGAAGAGACGGCCGCCACCGCCCACCACCTCCTTGTGCTATCGCAACCATTGCAGATGCCGCTCGTGGATCTTGCGCCCTGCCATGAAGGGCTTCCCTGCGCCACCCCTTGGTCCACGTGAGAGAGGAAGAGAATCCATGTCGACGCCATCACCGTGGGCTTTGCCTGCCAGTGTCGGCGCGGGGAAGGAGAGGTGGGAATGGCTGGAGGAAGGCGGCGCTAGGGTTGCCCCCGTGTCGCTCGCGGGAGCAATGCGGCCGGGGCTCGTCTGTTAGTTGTTCTCTTCAGTTTTGTACCATCACTTAGTCTATCTTATCCTTAGAGCATCTCCACCCGTGCTCCCAGGAGCCTTTTTTTAGCACCGGCGACATAAAAATGCCTCCTGGGGGGCTCAACGGCTGGAGATGCTCTTGTTACTAGTTACCCTGTAAAAGGCGATAATTAGAGCATGTTCGGACTCTTTCCCCTCTCTCCAACTCCGCTCTGGAGCGAAGCAACATCCACTTAAAATTTGCAGAGTCGCTGGAAGGTCACTCCGTGCGCTTCGTTCCGCATTGAAGGAGCAAAGGGTTGCCGAACAGGGCCTTAGGGTGTGTTTGGTTCCTTGCCTCGCACCTGGCTCGCACCCACCATGCAAATTTCTCATTGTTTGGTAGCCTGCACATCTATCTAGGCTAGGCTCGGCGCATGCAAAAAGAGGCTCCCAGCCAGGCTCATGGGAAACATAGGTTTCAGGCGTTTCCGCGAGCCCGCACCCGCCGCTGCACGCGCACCTGCACCCGCGCGAGAAAGGGATAGGTTTCTGCTCTCGTCGCTCTCACCTGACTCGTTCATGCCGCTTTCCTCGCTCCCCTCCCTCTCCTGCGACAGCAGTGGATCTCGCAGCCCCGCCGCCTCCGTTGACATTGCCGCCGGGGCATCCTCGCCGCTATGGAGGTAGAACCCTCCTCCTCCCCTCCCTCTCCCTGTCTCCCATCTGTCCCCATCCATCTCTTCTCCCTCCCATCCCCATCTCTCTGCCGCTCGCGCTGCACTTCTTCTCTGATGCGGATGGATGAAGCGGCAGCCTCCTCTAGTCATGGACGGGAAAGAGGGCCTTCTCTGTGGCTAGCACCAATGGATTCTTTTCCCATCGCCTCCCCTCTCCTTTTTAGGTTCAGATCTATCACCAGAACCCCCTCTTCCCCTATGGATTTGAGATGGATGGGTACTTTTTATGTAGGTTCAGATCTGTCATTAGCATGAATGTGTGATATGTTTAGAACACTTTGCTAGCTTATGGAAATGAATGAATTAGTAGTAGACAAAATAGTTATGCAAATGGTGCAGATAGTATGAACGCCAACAGGGCTAGGAGCCACTCATTTGTGCATATGTCGGAGACTCGTCGCACTCGTTGGGCCATTCACCACCTCTCCAAGTTGAACGGTGGAGTGTCCGTGCCCAAGGATGGAGCGCCCAAGGATGAAGTGTGAGCAAATATGTGCTGATTCACACCAAGCTGACCATATTTTACCGTATTTGGTTAGAAAAACCATGCCCCTAGATATGTGATGTAGGAAATGTAATATGGACCTTATGTTATGTTTCTTTGTTGGACTGCAATATGGACAATATGGATTTCTGGCTATCTAATATACGTGAACTCTAGGATGTACTGGATTGAATATGACCATATGGATTTGTGGCTCTATATATGTGAACTTTTAAGATATACTTGCACTGGAATGGATACTTGCTTTATGTGCACTCTCTATGATCTTGGCGCATTTTTAAAGCTATTTTGTACCATAAACTGCTTATTTGTATATTAACTATTTATACAAACAACCAATATGTTGCTGAAATTTTGTTTCTCTTACTTAAATCATCTCTTTCATTTTCAAGACACGTGATTATATTTTGACTAAATCTTGTAGACATGCGAACATATTATTCTATTACTTGAATCAACAAATATATTTGAAATAATCTTCTATTTATTTACACACAAGTACAAACGCACTAAGATCAGATTCCACATCATACAGCCTACCAAACAACATATTGGTGTATGCTACATCTGTCATACAACCTAGATGCTACAAACCAAACAATATCTGAGCTTAGCCTGCCACATATCATGCAGCACACCAAACACACATTTCACCTCATTTTTGCATCAGCTCAAGCAGACCAGCCCCAGCGATGACTTGGCTGCAAGCACGAGCAGCTTAGTGTCAGCGTTGTGTCTTTAATTATTGTCAACTTATTTTTAGGGCGTGCAGGAGTGCACGGGCACACTCAAAAAAGGTAAATGACAACGACAAGTGCACAAGCGCAACTTGTTTTTAGGTTGTGCACGAGCACGAGTGCAACTTATTTAGGTGTGTCCCCGTAAAAAAAAAATCTTTTTTAGTCGTGCACGGGCGCAAGTTGACCATCCACACACGAGAGAAATGCCCCAACCAACCCACCCGCGCGGGACCCAGGAGTCAGCCGCACGAGACCATCTTGGGCCGGAAGGCAGCACCTCCATTCCCCTTTCTTGCAGCAGAGGAAAGAAACGCGCCCCATCCGCGCCGTCCGTTCGAGATCCGACGGCCCCGATCCCCCTCCCGACCCACTTAACACCCCCACCCTCCTCCTCCTCCATCCCCTATTCCCCACCCTCCGCCCGCCCCCTCCTCCTCCGCATCCCATTCGCCCCCAAATCGGCCGAGTAAACCCTAGCTAAACCCCGACCTCCGCCGCCGGCGAGCGAGATGAACTTCAAGGGCGCCAGGATGCCGAGCGCGCCGGCGGGCGCGGGCGCGCTGGTCAAGCTCGGGCTGCTGGGCGGCGCCGCGCTCTACTCGGCAACAAGACCCTCTACAACGTCGAGGGAGGCCACCGGGCCATCGTCTTCAACCGCCTCGAGGGGATCAAGGACAAGGTGCCCGCCGCCCCCTCCCCTCGCGCGGATCCGCGGATCTCGGCCGCCGGCGACGCGCGCTACGGTTTTTTTTTGAGCGATTTGTCGGGCCCCTTCCGCGTGCGTCTGATTTCTGGGTGTGCGTGCGTGCTCCGTGCAGGTCTACCCCGAGGGGACTCACATCGTCATCCCGTGGTTCGAGAGGCCCATCATCTACGACGTCCGTGCGCGACCCAACCTCGTCGAGAGCACCTCCGGGAGCCGGGATCTCCAGATGGTAACCTCCTCCTGTCTCGATCCCTTCCCACCTATCACAGATGCCTGATTTACTGCTTATCTGTGTGCCAAATCCATGCCTGGGACCGACCAAGGTGTCTGCTTTTAGTTGGCCATGTTGTTCATATTTGTTGATATTTTGAAAATGTAGCTTGTACGAGTCTTATTTGATGATATTTGTTGATACTCTGCTCATGTGAAGTGATTAGTTAGCAATTTGGACCGGTGAATGGAGTCTGGTACATGTAAAACGGTTCTGGCATTGTCATTTCTGAGCATATTCTGTAACTGTAGCCTGCAAGGGGATTGAGCACATCTAAATTGTTTACCAGTTTGGATAGGTGGGTGGAATCTGGCACATGTCAGGTGTTTGCCATTATCAATTCTGAGTCTCCAGTTACCGTGAAAACAGCTGTTATGACATGGCTCGCATCGATGGAGTCAATTCTTCTTGACTCTTTTGGATCTTAATGCAACCCATGTCACTTAATCTATGAAAATCCCACAGCATTGTAGCCTATGACTGTCTAGTGTCTACTGCTCTATGAATATCCATTTTAGCTCATTTGCTTTTAATCTATTAGCAGTGGTCACCATTATGTATTGCCTGTGAATAAGCATTTCAACTCATTCACTTTGAATCTGTCAACAGCAGTCGCAAGTGCTTTTTTGCTTCATGATTATATGTTGCCATGATGATTTAACATGATTAGCTGATGCTGAACAAGTTATATCATTATGACTATGTGAATTCGTTAGTGGTCATGCACTTATTTCCAGAAGTAGCATTTACACTGCAGCTCCTATCATATATATGATACTGCTTGACAATTTGGACAAGTGAGAATTGGTCTTCGTGTTCTGACATGACCTATGCCAGAGAGACTACCAACTATGTACAGGACCCTGGGGGAGAACTATAACGAGAGAGTGCTGCCTTCAATCATTCATGAAACACTCAAAGCTGTGGTTGCCCAATACAATGCCAGTCAGCTAATCACACAGAGAGAGGTACAGCTTCACAATGTTTGCTGTGTGTACATGTTTTCCATGCTATAGGAGATAATAGCTGGTCTTACTTGAAATATGTTACTGACTCATCTGTCATGTGATGGCAGGCTGTGAGCAGGGAGATCAGGAAGATTCTGACAGAGAGGGCGAAGAACTTCAACATCGCTCTGGATGATGTGTCCATTACCAGTCTCAGCTTTGGTAAGGAGTTCACTCATGCCATTGAAGCCAAACAGGTTGCTGCTCAGGAAGCTGAGCGTGCCAAGTTCATTGTTGAGAAGGCTGAGCAAGACAAGAAAAGTGCAATTATCAGGGCACAGGTAAGCAAAACAGGGGCTTGATATTTCTCTTTAACACTACTAAACCTACTTATCTTGTTTACTGTTTGAATCATAGTTACTAGAGGCATGTTGCCAGTGTTCTTTATGTCTTCATAGCTTCATCATATATTCCGTTACACTTGTTTAGTTTTGGTAGCGCATTTGAGCCAAACACTGGTAGAAATATACATTCCATTTGTTAAGTTTGTGGTACATGGTTTCCATATGGCTTCACCTATTTTCAGACTTCCATTGGTAGTTAGTAGAGGCATATTGCTAGTGTTCTTTAAGTCTTCATCTTCATATATGTCCCTGCATTTTCTGAGTTTGGGAGACTTGATCCTGACTCTAGTAAATATGTACATTTCATATGATGATTGGATTGCTATGTCAATAGTTTAGTTTTGAACTTCCAGTGGCATGTTCGTATGACTGAACATAGTTTCAGACTTCCAGTGCTATGTTCATAGGACTGAATATAGTTTCAGACTTCCAGTGCTATGCTCAGAGGACTGGATATAGTTTCAGACTTCAGTGCTATGCTCATAGGACTGAATATAGTTTCAGACTTCCAGTGCTATGTTCATAGGACTGAATGTAGTTTCAGACTTCCAGTGCTATGCTCATAGGACTGAATATAGTTTCAGACTTGCAGTGGTATGTTCATAGGACTGAATGTAGTTTCAGACTAACAGTGCTATGCTCATAGGACTGAACATAGTTTCAGACTTCCAGTGCTATGTTCATATGACTGAATTTAGTATCATACTTCCAGTGGTGGTATGTTCATATGACTGAATTTAGTATCAGACTAACCATTTTCTATGTTCCAGTGTCACTTCCAGTGGTAGTTAGTATAGGCATATACTGCTAGTGTTCATAACTCTGTACAATTCTTTTCTTTACAATTGCTGAGTTTTGTAGCACTTGCCTAACACTAGGTTGTACATTTCACTTGTTTAATTTTAGAGCACCTGATTCGAACGCTGATTGATGAGCCTTTCTGTATCTGAACAGGGAGAAGCAAAGAGTGCAGAGCTGATTGGTAATGCCATTGCCAACAACCCTGCTTTTGTGGCGCTCAGGCAGATTGAAGCCGCCAGGGAGATCGCCCACACCATCGCAGCCTCCAACAACAAGGTGTTCCTCGACTCGGGCGACCTGCTGCTTGGGCTCCAGTCGCTCAAGATGTTGAACAACAACAACAAGAAATGAGACCGTCTCCTGTCACGCATGTTGAGTACTTTTGAGAGGAACGAACTCGCTTAGTTTCTAGCATTCCCGACCTGAAAACAAGAAATACGCCCTTGCTACTGTGAATTATTTGTGCACTTTTCAAGTGAACCTGTCAGCTATTATTGTTGTGCGTAGATTATAACGTCTGGGCGGTTATGTGGTGATTGTTATGCTGGCTGTTTCTTCTTTATGCCCATCAAAGAACTTTGAGATGCTAATCCACGAAAAATGAGTTGGATAGGAGAGAATTTGAATAAAGTAGCTCTCGGAAGATATTGGCTTGGTTCATTGGTGATGTGACTTATCTGACGCATTGCCCTCTTGCTTAGTTTGCCTGCGGAATGCCATTGGTTCTACTGCCTTTCATTTTACATACACCTCTGGTGGAACACATACCGGGGGACTGCAAGCCAGGCTGCTTTGGGCCTCTTCGTGGACTCCATAGAAGTCATATAGATTAAACATTGCCCAGACTGTCATCGTTTATGCAGTTCACAAACATCCCATCTGGTTCACAAACTGTAGGTTACCTCGAAGTTTGACTGATTTTATATAAAAAAATCAACATTTATACCATATCAATATCATTAGATGTATCATGAAACTGACTTTGGCATTGTATAACTGTAGTATTGTACTCCCTCGTGTCTTTTTACTCCATATAGAAGATTTTATTGAAGTCAAAGTTAGTAAACTCTGACCAACGTTATAGAAGAAAATAGCAATATTTGCAATACAAAAATAATATCATTAGATGTGTCATACATTTATTTTTCGTATTGTGTAACATTAGTATAGTAGATGTTGATATTTTTCCATATAAATATGGACACTGCTACGCGTCCGCCAGATGATAAACCGATTAGATCGGCCGGCTTTGCAGCTGTCGGATGCCATCCGAAACAGCCGTCCGATCAATTGCCCAGCCAACCAAGGACCTTTGCCACAACTAGCTTGTTGCGCTCGGGGGCTATGCAACAAGGACCTTGTCGCAAAGGTCTGTCAAGACAGCACCGCTGCCCCGCCATGGCCTGAGCGCCGGAGTTGTCGTGCCTCCTTCGACTCAACACCTTGACCAGTTATCTCCACTCCGGCACGACGACGACAAGCTCTCACACCGAGCACTCCTGGGACGATTTCTGCAACCGAAGTTATGTTTTTGAAACATGCATCATGTTGCGATGCTTGGCCTCATACGTCGGACGCTCCTCCGATTTTGCAACCGGGACAATGTTTCTGAAATAAGAACCCTGTTGCAGAAGAAACTTCTTCACCGTCATTTTTTTCTCTTGAAATCAGATCTTTGTTGCAGAAACCTTTGGAAACAATACGCTTGTTGCAAAAAAAAAGGGACTCCGTGTGACTTGTGGCTAGCGTGAGCGCTCAATCAAGATCGATCCGACAACTAATCAGATAGCGGACGCTGCATGTACATCAGCCGTTTGAAGGACATCGTTTTCCTATAAATACTATCAAACTTTAACTTTGGACAATTCATATATACAGAGTAAAAATGACCGGAGAGAGTAAATGTTGGTATTTTTTAATATAAATTTGGTCAACTTTACTAAGTTGGACTTCAGGCTATGGTCGAGATCCAAAACATGCATGGAACATTGGAACTGCAAGTACAGAGCTTTCCATATGTACACTCCTCGTGAGATAAAAAAACATAAACAACTGGGCCCGCATGTCAGGAGTACCTTGGTTCTTCGTCCTCGATCGACTCTGCTCTCTCAAGGCCTCCTCCTCCGCCCATGGAAAAAAATTATATGAGACCAGGTCTTACGGTTAGCAGGCGAGACCCGTCCTAATAGATGACATGTGGCATAATATAGGAGTTCATTAACTAAATAGATTCATAATTTCGCAGCAACCAAAAGAGGAAGATAGACTCAGCATGCTGACAGATGATATTTTACTGTCCATCTTGGCGAGAGTCGATGTACGCACTGCTGCACGGACAAGTGCGCTGTCATTGTCAACACAGTGGAGGCGCCTTCCTTGGTTGCTGCCCGAGGTCAGCATTAATGCCAAAAAAATCCATCCAATTCCAGGCCTCAACCCTATAGAGGTGAAGGACACGGAGGAAGCAATGGCCTCTCTAACCAAAGCAACCCGGAGTTTCTTGGGTAACCGGCATAAAGAATCCAGCATCTCTACTCTACTCTGCATCTTAAGATCTACCTGATCAACACTTTCTTGCACGAAGTTGGCCCACTCATAGGTGATGCAACTGACAGTGGTTTGTTGAAAGATTTGGATCTTACCATTCTTGATGAGGTAGATGCTTTGGACCGTAGTGAGGAGGATATGCTGCAGCGAGCTCAAGAAATAGATGGCTTTTTCATTGCCTACCTTAGTGTGCTCCACTGCATCACAAAGCTCTCCCTATACAATGTACGCATTGACAAATTGGATACGCACCATCTGTTGTTTGAGTGCTACAAGCAACTTAAGCATCTACGCCTCTCTCGGTGTGATACTGGTGCACACTCTCCATTTAAGATTGATGCACCAAACTCAGAACTCCGTGTTCTAGAACTCGCCAAGAGTCGTTTTGAGAGACTTGAGTTGGTCTGCCTTCCAAAACTGGAGAAGCTCGGATGGAATATTGGGGAATCTCACGAAGCTCCTTTGGCCTTTGAATTTGTCCCGTCTCTTGGGGAACTAGAATTCTTGTGTGATGCGATGTGTGGTCAACCTGAATTTAAATTAAGCGAGCTTCTACGTGGGACAACTTGCGTACATACTCTCACATTGGATTTCAAAGGAGAAAACGTAAGTTGTAATTTGTCTCAGCCAAGTACTCGTATTCTTTTCCCTTTTTGCGTTCATTATGTTTTCATCTATGACAGAGAATCAACATAGCTATAATTTATTTGATAATCTCAGCAGTGTGCTTGAGAATTATATACTCCTTTCATTTTTATATACAAGACCACAAACTCAAATAACAGGTACCAATGTAAAGTTTAATGTCTGCTTTGAAAGTCAGCATTTCTTTTTGTTTACTGGGATCATTAATACCTCACATGCATGCAAGAAAACTGAGTGGAGGAATTAGCTGACTCCCATTATGACTGCATGCATGCAACTATTAAACATGTTGATAGTACGAGAAAATATCATTAATTTTGCCTCGATTACTGTTGGTGGCCTTGTATAGATGCAAAACGTATATTCCATAGTGGCCTTGTATATAAAAATGAAGGGAGTACTTAATTTTTAAATCCTCTGACCAGCTTTGGATTCAACCTGAAATGAAGCAACTCCTCCCTGCATTCAATAAGATAAGGAAGCTATCCGTGCGTGGCATCTTTGTTGAATTCAACCTAGAACGGACAGTAGCTTTTCTTGTGGCGGCACCATGTATTGAAATGTTACATATTGAGGTGATCTCTTTGGCACTATTTTCCTCTTTAATTATATTGCTTTTGTGTCCTTCTCAACATTTAGAGCTTACTATAGATTTCCACTTTAACGGAAAGTGATTTAATGCTTACATATGTACTGAATTGGTCACACAAATATAGGTATGGGAACATACATGTGATTTGGGTGAAAAAAATCAGACGGTGGTACCCTAAAAGAAGGACTCCTCGGTGGAAAATGCACTTCGATGGATCCAGGAACTCTCTTTTGAAAGAGCTATAATTTATTGGCTTTAGGTCACTACAACATCAATTTACGTTTATAAGATCCATTCTAGAGCAAGCCCCCAACATGTAGAGGATAGTTCTGAAAGGAGACGAGCAATGCGGATATTGTGATGCTCTTGACACGCCACCTCGTCTTTCAAAATATCCGAAGAAGAATGATGAGCAAGAAATAGTGGTTAAGCGAATTCGAGATGGCATATTCTCACCGCAGATATTTTTTGATGAATAAGAAGATGCTATAAATAGTTAAAGATGGCATATTTTCTAGCAAAAAATATTTTATATTTAGGCTGTAATAAACTCCATGTCAGGGTGGTATCATATGGTAGTGAATCCCCAAAATTTCCTGGTGTGAATTTGATTTTATATTTGTGGGAAGATGCAACTAAACATGCATCACGTGAAGTATACACAATTAGACTGAGACGGCATGACCGTTTCAAAGGAAGCCTGCAAACTCTTTTCTTTTTCGTGTCTCAGTTTCACTGGCCACATGATATCTCAATGCCTAGGACCATCAATCTAACTGTAGTTTTCTTTGATTATTAGGCCCAACAGGGTTCATACACACGCCCTCTCGTGAAGCACGGAGTTACACATGCCGACTCGCATCAGCATACGACATGGCCGGCCATCCTCTTGATTGTCGTGGTGACGGTCTAAGGTGGGAATCCATCCCAGATGTCCACTAGCGCCACTCCGGCCTAGCTTGAAGCACTAGCTGGTGTGACTTCCGAAAGATTCATCATCAATATGGCGATTGTAACATTGCTTCACGTCCAGGGTAAAAAGCTTTGTCGAACTGTTTCTATCACCCCAACACAGGATCTCCCTATGGAATACCACATTTGTCTTTTCTCACTAAATAGTAGGTTTCAGTATGAAAAGAGCAAGCAAAAATTTAAAATGCGTAGGGAAGTTCGGATGAGTCGACCCTTAGTGCGGTGTGATTGGTTTTACTTACTACGGAATATTTACTTTTGTAAAGTCTGTGCCACGTGCCATACCATGACCGCGGCTATGTAGTCAAAATACCAAGTTGAGAGAGGGCTTTGGAAGTCATATTTATGAATTGCCTTCCATCAAACCTGTCAAATTGCCCAGAGCCCTCACCAGGTCACCGTGTTTCAACGTATACATCACCACCGACAGCCAGCCTCCATGCTTCTGGCTCTTGAATATTGTAAAGATGTTCCGACATCTCCTTCGGGCGCGAGAGTCCAAACACACCTTACATATTACATGCAATAAATGTGTTCTTCCGGATTGTAACAAATTCTTGGTTGAACACATAAGCTCTATCGTTTTCTGATATACACGCACACACATACACACATGGTCTTCACATTTTTGTGTGGAAAAGTTTTCACATTTTCCCCAAGTAATACTGAACCGTAGGTTACGCACTTCACAAGTAACTAAGCTATTTGATTTGAAATCTAGAAGCTCTTATATTTTTTGAGAATGACAAGGGGTATACCCACTGGTTGTTATATTACTCGCAGGCAGGACATGGCAGTCATACAATGTTTTTTTGGCCAGAAAGTCATACAGTGTTTTCAATGTTTTCATCCAACTGATAAAAACAACAAGGTAAAATTGCTGAGAAAAAAGAGGGAGAATATTTGCCATGCTAGATCATGGCATCGAGGAAAAAGGAGCGAACATCCATGAGCTCATCGTGTTGGGGATGTCAAAGTACTTGCCCCGGATGAGGGTGTCGCGGGCCGCCCTCCAAAGAATGTCGGAAGCACTCCAATTTGTCGTGAACTCGCGGTAGTACATATATTTCGTTGGTTATTAATTCTCTCACGGGCATGCCTCCACATGGGGCCCACCACTGCCATCGTTTCAATCCTCCCCCTCATCTTCTTATCCATTCCCCGCAGCTGCTCACTCCCTTCTCTCTCCCACCGTCCCAAAGCACGTCCAGACCCCAGATCTCCGCCGGTCCTTTTTCCGCTGGTCCATTGCCGCTCTGCAACCAGCAACTTCCTCCGGCAACCCCCTACCCACGCGAGGTGGCGCTAGCCTTCTCTCCCGCATAGCACACTGGCCTCGCCACTCCCTGTGTGTGTGTGTGTGTGTGTGTGTCTCCCATGAGCTACGAGGCCGATGTTGCGAGCCTTCATCGGCCGCGCTTGCGAGCTGGGAACCGACGCGAGAGCGCGAACTGCGGTGATGCGACCTGCACTCTACGGAGCTGCGGGCAACAACATTTTCTCGGATCAGCCGGTGAAAGTGCTGGAACCGACATGCATTAGTGTTGCGACCAGCAGGCATCATGGCGAGCTACAACCGACGATGACATTTTTTAGGCAACAATCATTGCTGCCTGCTACGAGCGGCGACGTAAATTGTTGCGTTGGCATGGCGGGATGCTGACGGGCGAGCTATAACCGATGTTGCGAACTCAGCCGCAACATGCTGGAAATGGCTATGTAGTGTTTTGGAACCGGTCGGCAATAATGCTACTCCATTCGTTCACTATTATAAGATGTCCTAACTTTTTCCTGATTCGGATGTATATATAATCGCGCCAATCAGACAGTGCACGTGCAACCGGCCGATCCCTAGTGCCGGTCGGCTGACGCCTAGCAGTGGCCTATTTCGTTTGCCTTTGCATTACATAATCTTGCAGGGTTAGTCATCCAATTTCGGAAGGCAGACCAATTTCGGATTTCAAAGTACTCGTAGTACGTAGTACAAAGCTTTTCATATATGTATGTATTCGACCACACCAGTCCGCGAATGTTCGGCTCATCTATGTGCTAAGAATGCTTGCACATTGCATGTGACAGAGAGTTCGCACGATCTCCTCGCTCAGAAGACGCAATTCCACCACCAAACCCCTAAACCTTAGAGCCGCGGTCCACGTCCTACAGGCCACGCCATGAATGATTGATGAGGTACTCGATCGCGCCCTAGGATGATGGTGAATTCAAGATCACGACTGCTTTGGATGAGATTTCTCTGCTCCCCCTCACCCATCGTGATAGGATTGTTCAATTTGGTTCTGGAATAATCGGCAACGCTACAAAGATGGTTTCTGGGGGAGTCACTCATAAGATTATGAGGTGCAATGGGCCCACTGAATTCTCCAATGTAAGAAGATATGACCGAGCCTGTTTGTTCCTAATTTGTTGTCCAACTATCGTGCAAAGATTTATCCTCTAAGCATGTGTTGTAGAGGCCATTAGAATTTCTTGTTTTAGGAACACGTGCTAGATAATTTCGCAGCAACCAGAGGAATTAATTTGTGGTCTAAACTACCTATGAAAGTATGAATTTATGAATATAGCCATTCAGTAACTAAAAGGATCCATAATTTCGCAGCAACCAGAGGAGGAAGATAGACTAAGCACAGCTGCAAGGACGAGCTCGTTGTCTACACGGTGGAGGCGCCTTCCTTGGTTGTTGTCTGAGATCAACATTGATGCCAAAAGTTTCCTACCAATTCCATGCCCCAACCCTATTAAGGCAAATGATATAGAGGAAGCAATGACCTCTCTAACTAAGGCAACCAGGAGTTTCTTGGTTAAGCGACATGGAGAATCCAGCATCTCAACTCTGCACCTTAGGATCTACCTCAGCAACTCTTCCTTGAGCAAAGTTGGCCCACTAGTAGGTGATGCAGTAGAGAGTGGTTTTGTGAAAGATTTGGACCTTGCCATTCTTTACAGGAGTAATATCTGGGATTGTGATGAGGAGGGTATGCTACGGCGAGGTCAAGCAATAGATGATTTTTTCAGTGCCTATCCAAATGTGCTCCATTGCCTCACAAGGCTCTCTCTATACACTGTACGCTTTGAGAAATCGGACATGCACCATGTCCTGTTTGACTGCTGCAAGCAACTGAAGCATCTAGCCCTTTACCATTGTGATATTGGTGCTAACTCTGTGTTTAAGATTGATGCGCCCAATTCAAAGCTCCTTGTTCTCGAACTCACCTATTGTCGTTTTGAGCTACTTGAGTTGGTCTGTCTTCCGAAATTGGAGAAGCTTACATGTAGCACTTGGGTATCTCGCCATGCTCCTTTGGCCTTTGATTTTGTCCCGTCTCTTGGAGAACTAGCACGCTCATGCGATGCGATACCTTGTCAAAATGAATTTAAATTAAGTGAGCTTCTGCACGGAACTACTTGCATACATACTCTCAAATTGTGTTTCAAAGGAGAAAATGTAAGTTGTAGTTTATTTCCACCAAGTATTCACATTCTTTTTTTTTCCTTTTTGTAGTCACTACTTTCAGATATACACTGTATATGTATTTATGCAAGATAAATAATCAATATAGATTTATTTTATTATCTCTAACCACAGATTTATTTGATAATCTGATCAATATAATTGTGAACTATACGTTCTTATTTTTTAAATTTCTTTATCATGTGATCAGCTTTGGATGCAACCTGAAATGAAGCAACTCCTCCCCGCATTCTGTAAGCTAAGGAAGCTTTCCGTGCATGGTATCTTTGTTGAATTCGACCTTTTATGGACGACAACACTTGTTTTGGCGGCTCCATGCATCGAAATATTGCATATTGAGGTGATATCTTTGTCAGTATTGTTCTCCTTAATTGTATTGCCTTCTTTCCTTCTCAGCATTCAGAGCCCTATTGTAGTTCTTCATATATTTTAGTGGAAATATGTTTAAAACTTACATATGTATTGAATTGGCCACACAAACACAGGTTTGAGAACATATATGTGATGCGGATGACAAGTCCAGAAAGCTGTACACCGAGAGAAGGACCCCTCAATGGGAAATGCACTTTGACGGCCCTAAGAACAGGTTTTTGAAAGAGCTAGAATTTTCTGGCTTTAGGTCACTTGAACAACAATTTACGTTTATAAAATCCATGCTGGAGCAAGCTCCGAATTTGCAGACAATAATTCTGAAAGGAGATGAGCGATGCGATTCCTGTGATGCTCTTGATACACCTCGTCCATTGAAATTTCCAAAGAAGGATGAGCAACAAATGGTGGTCAGACGAATTCGAGATGGCATATTCTCACCACGGATAATTTTCGATGAATAAGTACTGAACTAGTTAAAGAGGGGCATATCTTAGGTGTAATGATATTCAATATTTAAGTAGTAGAAACATCATGTATGCTCCAGTTATGCAAATAAATTCTCTTTTTACCGAAAAGATGCAACTAAACACACGTGCAAAATGCGCACATGGAGAAACCACTAGTTGATTGCCCCGCAAAAATGAAAAGAAATGAGCAGTTGATTGTGTACAAAACGATTCACTAAGCCATCGAACTGGGAGCTGGACACGTGTCTGCAAAACCTTTATTTTCATGTCTCGGTTTCTTCAGGTGACTTAGGCCCGATTTGGTTCATAAGTCCTAGTACTTTTTTTTAGTCCTAACTTATAAGTCTCAAGCCCCTAAAAAGTCCCTATCTATTTGGTTCCTGGGACTTAACATGGACTAAAAGACCATATTATAACTATAAGTCCCTATAGGTCCCTCCTTGAGAGTCTTATTTCATAAGTCTCAAATGCCCACTTTAAGTCCCTATAAGTCCCTCCTGTTTGGTTTAGATGGGACTTATAAGGACTTTTTTAAGTCCCTAAGGGCATCTCCAGCCGTTGGCCCCCCCAGGACGCATAAAAATTGCCCCCTGGGGGTGAGCCGGCGATACAATCAGCGCTGGGGGTGGTTTTGCGCCCAGTCGTCGCCCCCAACTCGCCCCCAGGCGCCGAAATTGGCCCACTTTGCAGCCCAAATTCGGCGAATAAACGGCCCATATGGGCGAGAATAGGCCCATATTCGGCGTGGTTTCGCCGTGTCTCGGCGTTCAATTATCAACACAATTATTTCTTATCACATATTTCATCACAGAAAAATCAAATACTTCAACAAAATAGTACAACAACAAATAGTTCAATACAAATTATATAGTTCAACAAATAAAAACTCGCATTTCATCACACGGCGTCCCCCTTGAGCCTCCATAGGTGCTCAATCAGATCTTTCTGCAGTTGATGATGCACCTGTGGGTCTCGGATCTCCTGACGCATACTGAGATAGGCAGTCCAAGTTGCCGGTAGCTGGTGATCAACTTCGGCTAGAGGACCCTGCCTGTAGTATGGTTCAGTGTCAAACACTGGGTCTTCTTGCTCGCTCTCGATGATCATGTTGTGCAAGATGACACAGCAAGTCATAATCTCCCACATTTGATCTTTGGACTAGGTCTGAGCGGGGTACCGAACAACAGCAAATCGAGATTGGAGCACACCAAATGCCCGCTCGACATCCTTCCTGCAAGCCTCCTGAAGCTTCGCAAACCAGACGTTCTTGCCTCCTGCCACAGGGTTTGAGATCGTCTTCACAAATGTCGACCATCTCAGATAGATGCCGTTAGGTAGATAGTACCCCTTGTTGTATTGGTGCCCATTGATCTCGAAGTTCACCGGAGGAGAATGGCCCTCAACGAGCTTGGCAAAAACAGGAGAGCACTGCAGCACGTTGATGTCATTGTGAGTTCCTGGCATACCAAAGAAGGAGTGCCAAATCCAAAGGTCCTGTGTGGCTACCGCCTCAAACACCACACTGCAACCGCCTTTGGCGCCTTTGTACATCCCCTGCCAACCAAATGGGCAATTCTTCCATTTCCAATGCATGCAGTCGATGCTTCCAAGTATCCCAGGAAACACTCTATATGCAAGCATCCTCAAGCACCACTAGCTAGATCCGAGCAGTGTCTTCCGCATTGGGTGTTCTCAAGTATTGTGGCCCAAACACTGCCACCACTGCCCGACAGAACTTGTAAAAACACTCTATGCTGGTGGACTCGGCCATGCGCCCATAGTCGTCGAGTGAATCACTGGGAGCTCCATATGCAAGCATCCTCATCGCTGTCGTGCACTTCTGGATGGAGGTGAATCCAAGAGCGCCAGTGCAGTCCATCTTGCACTTGAAGTAGTTGTCGAACTCCCGGATGGAATTCACAATCCTGAGGAAGAGCTTTCGGCTCATCCGATAACGGCGCCGAAATGTTCTCTCGCCATGAAGTGGAGCATCGGCGAAGTAGTCGGAGTAGAGCATGCAGTAGCCTTGGAGACGATGCCGGTTCTTTGCTTTCACCCGCCCCGGCGCCGAGCCACCTCGCCGCGGCTTTTCATTGCTCGCCAGCAGCTGGGCGAGGGCGGCGAGCACCATGAGATGCTCTTCTTCCTGGACGTCGGCCGCGGCTTCCTCCTCCAGCAGCGCGGCGAGCTCTTCCTCCTCATACGAGTCCATCGCCGAGACAGGCAAAACG